>NC_047508.1:3973441-4273441 GCF_902827115.2 Pseudochaenichthys georgianus
TCCTGTGCCAGAATAATGCACTTGAACGCATCAAAGCTTTGTGATTGGCCGGCGTCACCCCATGTGTCGGGGCGTGGCTGAGGGTCTTCAGTACAGGTGGCTTGTCACCTGCCTGCGCTCATCTCTGAAACCAGACCATGTCAACAGGCTGGTGTTTCTTGCAAAACATCTTTAAGAGATGACATGAGCAGCCCTAACAGCATTTGCCACGGTGGCCTAAACATTTTTATTTGGTCTTAAATTGTAGTTCAACATTTATTTCCTCTTACTTCTGGAGAATCTGGACCATGACAGTTGGCCAGCCTTCAACGTTTAACTGAGTGGAATATGTTGAATATGTTTTACCAAAATGTTGGCTATATGTTAAGGAGTTGTCAGTATGTTGTGACAGTGCACTGCATCATATTTGATTTAATTTATTTTGGTCTAATTAATTTTTATTTATCATATTAATAATATATGTTTAGTATGGTTTTGGAAGTGCGCTCCAACATATTTGTTGATCTTGTTTATATTGGTAAAATATTATTTGTTTTAAAGTTCAATAAATGGTCAATGAATAATCGTCAAAATAATCGTGATATCAATTATTGACCCAAATAATCGTGATTATGATTTTTGCCATAATCGCACAGCCCTAGTCTCCATCTTATTTGTTTTTTAAACAAAGAAGAGTTAAGTACAACCGAGAGCTAAACAAGATATTTCTTCGCAAGCAAAATGTCACAGTTTTACAGCGTATAGACCAACCTGATCTCACCAGAATGCGTGACTCCACCACGACTCCTTAACACCACAATGCGTGGTGGAGTCACGAACTTTGTTACATTTGCGTGTCGGCACCACGCAAACAACCCCAATGTAAAGTGAATGAGGCTCCTTTGTCGTGGTGCACACACGCATTTCTACAACGTGCATTGTGTGTAATGCAACTGTTATTTTTATTAAATTAGTTTGTTTTTAAGGAAGGCCAGAGCTTCAGCTGTGTCAAATAGATTGTTCCCTTTCGTTAACGTTATTTAAAAGATAATGATCATGTCCCCTGTATTGTATTACGAGCGTCCATTCCCATTGGATAACGGAGAATTTTACACCCGGAAGTAAGTAGCCTATTCTCCTTACTGTCGATTGATTTTACAGTGATATCTGCTCTACTCATCGACTAAAAAACACCAAATTGTCCTTGTTAATTACACAACATTGATTGGTTTGAATTGTGTACAATGCTTTTGTATTTTCCCCCTTCGATTCGGAGAAACAAATATTTTTTCGGAGTTTTTGGACGGCAGAAGACACTACACTACCCAGAATCCTCAGCTATCGTTTGGGACTACACCATGAACCCCGTGATCAGTCCTCAAGCTCTGTGATTGGTTGACCTCCAACTGCATTCCATATGAAAAAAAAGGTTTCGTAAAAGAGAAAATCATACTTTATTCAGCAGTGCTTGCTTTACTCTTTGAAAGTCATCACATGAATGCATTGTAATAAATGGTTTGGCTGCATTAAATATTACACATCTGTCTTAGTTCTTTCTTTATCTACAGAGATCGGGCATCAGAATACACCGGAAGCTATTCTTTTACCGTTCTGTTTTAATTTCACAATAAAGTTAGTAGTAATATTTTGTTTTGATATTATTGTTTTTTATTAACTACTAGACGACTGGGTCATGTTAAGACCATCTTTTTTTGGTTGCTATGGGTTTTTTCCATCGCTTTTGGGTTACAAATATCAAAACAATAACAAAATAATATTCGTCGTAAACTAAACCGGAAACAGCAGTATATTTTATTTTGTTAACACTGTAAACTTGACAGCCTTTTAACCTATGCTTTTAACCCAAACCACCTACTGGTTAAAGCACGTTATTACACGTTTAGAGTAATTGCAATGCAGGAAGATTGTGTTGCTTTTTAATGACTGTTTAAAATGCCTTTTTCTTAATGTCTTTCATTTTTGTAACGCACTTTTGAATGTGTTATATTTTATGAAAACATTCAAATATTAAGAGTACATACAAAATAGTGGGAAAGTAGAAGGTCAATTATATAAATATAGAATAGAAAATATCAAGAAGATACTCAAATGATATCTAGAGTAAAACAGTGTAGTGCCTGATAGGAGGATGTGCTAACTAATAAGGCTTTAATTAAAGAAATGTGCAGAATATGACAGTGTAATGGTGGAAGTATACATACATTGATAGATGTCTTGTAATGCACTGTTGATGAACCTGTGACCCAAGTTGTTCATTCATTGCATAACTACACTGTTGTGTATATGATATGTCAATAAACCTTAGAAAATCTTGAAATCTTGAAAGGGATGTGCAAAATAGCAATTATATACAGTCTTTAATGAACTATTAGAGAATAACGAGTAATGAACATGCTTTAAACGGATCTGCAGATAAATATTTAGTCTTCTCAAGCACCAACTATCAAATATCTCTCCTGATTGTTGGCACTTGACAATCACCTTCACTGAATTTCATTCAGGTGTAACTAAAGTCTGATTTAAGGGTTGTTTATATTTCACATCATTAATCCAAATCTGTAAAGTAACTAAAATAAATGTAGTGGATTAAAAATACCAGGTTAACCTTAAAGAAAGCCCTCAGGATTATAAAAGACCACCATCACCCCAGCCACAAACGGTTCTGTCTGCTGCAGTCTGGCAGGCGGTACCACAGCATCCGGACTAAAACCACCAGACTCAGAGACAGCTTCATCCCACAGGCTATACGATTATTAAACACCTGAATTTAGAAATAACATTCATCTGGCTGCTACTTAGAAATTATTTATCTAATATATCATATTCCAATCACTTGTATATAGACTCTTATTGCACTATTTCACTATTTTTTCTGTGTATCTGTTTTATTGCGTAGCACTGTTGGAGGAGCCTGTGACCTAAGGGGGGGACGGGGGTAGGACACGTTCGATTCCTGTTTTGAATAGTGTGCCGTCGATGGGTTTCATTCCATTTCAAAGTCCTTTTGGACGCTCTGTGTAAACGTCGCGCATCCAATCACAGAGGTTGAGGACTGATCACGGGGTTTGTCAAGCTAAGCACATGGTGTAGTCCCAAACGATAGCTGAGGATTCTGGGTAGTGTAGTGTCTTCTGCCGTCCAAAAACTCCGAAAATATATTTGTTTCTCCGAATCGAAGGGGGAAAATACAAAAGCATTGTACACAATTCAAACCAATCAATGTTGTGTAATTAAAAAGGACAATTTGGTGTTTTTTAGTCGATGAGTAGAGCAGATATCACTGTAAAATCAATCGACAGTAAGGAGAATAGGCTACTTACTTCCGGGTGTAAAATTCTCCGTTATCCAATGGGAATGGACGCTCGTAATACAATACAGGGGACATGATCATTATCTTTTAAATAACGTTAACTAAAGGGAACAATCTATTTGACACAGCTGAAGCTCTGGCCTTCCTTAAAAACTAACTAATTTAATAAAAATAACAGTTGCATTACACACAATGCACGTTGTAGAAATGCGTGTGTGCACCACGACAAAGGAGCCTCATTCACTTTACATTGGGGTTGTTTGCGTGGTGCCGACACGCAAATGTAACAAAGTTCGTGACTCCACCACGCATTGTGGTGTTAAGGAGTCGTGGTGGAGTCACGCATTCTGGTGAGATCAGGTTGGTATAGACACACCTTTTAAAAAGGGCAATATGTTCTTATACAAACACAAGAACAAGACCTCAACTGGACAACCCTGGCCTGCGGTACCGATCTGTCAATCACATAGAAGCCTCGCTTAAAAGCTGTATCGTCTTTAAAGCAGGGCTACTAAATGAACATCATGTACAAAATGAACATCATGCTGAATTCAGGAATATATAGCGATGAAAGCAGACGATGTGCACACTGTTTAAGTCAAGTGGGAGGTATAGGGTAACTCTCATAGACTTCTACACAACCTGAGTTCTTTTTGCAATTAGTCGCCCCCTGCTGGCCTTTGAAATAATGCAGGTTCAAGGCACATGCAACAGCTAAAATTGAACTAGGAGGAGTTTCGTTGGCCACAGTGGTTTCTCTAAAATAAATACTAATCCTTGATTTGTTTTAAACATCGCAGGTTTCCAGAAAAGATCTCATTCACCTCTAGAAGCCCCCTGAGAGAGGAACCTTTCTGCTGGAAGGAAAGGTCATGTTAACCCGGTTGGAGCAGAGGTCTGAGGATGAAAAGGGGCAGAACTGCTTTATAAGAGCATCAGTCTTTTTATTAGAGCATTACATATTTGACATTTTGGTCTGAGCAGCCTCTGTCTGATCATTCCGTTGATAGGGTTATTTGCCTCCACCCTTGACTGCACACAGTTTGAACCCGCCGATGTTGACTGACACAGGAAGAGTATCGTCAGTCACATCTCAGAAGGTCCAGTTCTCAACCCAACACGTGTCACTCATCCTGATGGGCTGTCTATCGGTTGTATGTGATCTTTCCTGGCTGAGGTGTGAGGCATCCATCACCAACAAGCCTCCAGCGCCAATATCCACATCAGTTTTTTAAATAAACGTGCATGCCTCCATTATAGTCTAGTTGCCAGCCGAGTGAACACAAAAATGTTGAGTGACCCAAGGTGTTATGTTAGAAATGTATAGTACGGGGACCCCAGCACATAGAAACTACAGGATGCTAACTGTATGTTGGGTAAGTTGCACAATTAGCATGAGTTGCATTCATTAACATTCATTAGCAATGCAGACAATAGATACACAAATGCATGGATGATTTTGGACCGATAATTGAGGTATATTTGATGTTGAATCCATTTCTGACATTTTTAGGAATACAAAATCACATTTTGAGTCCCGTAAAACATTCAAACGTCAAAATCTAAATCAGCCATTTTTGATCCTGAAAATGTCAGAAATTGACTCAACATCCACAATATCGTCCGAAATCACTCTAAAATGTTCCAAATTGGTAAGTAATGTTCAGCTATTGTCTGCACATGCAACTTTTGTCTGTAATGCAACTTTTATTGCAAGTTAGCATCCTCCAGTTTCTGTTTGCTTGGGACCCATACTTTGTCTCACTTAAACGTTGGTGTACTCAACATGTTTGCCTTCACGATAACACTCTATGAGCTGGCAAACAATATTAACATAGCGATGACTTCCTGCAATGTGGTGGCCATAGCCTCACCTCTTTAGCCCCAACAAGCTAGCTGCTGACCACACCCTTAGGAAAAAGGAAAATGGTCCACTTTCCCACCACACAATTTGATTTATTGCTGCATTTGTACATTACCAATTTCATACAGGCCTCTCTTTTGTCAGCTTGCACACTTTTTTCGAGCTTCAGTTGACCCCCACCACCTTTCCTGCTCTCCTCCCACTGACATGAAGCATCAGGGTCGCTATGACGATGATGTAGTCAGGGGAAAACAGCTGAGATGTTGATGTCCAACTTTCTATTTTCCTCCTGCTGTGAGTCGGGCAGGGCTTTGGTAATGAGAGCCTGGGGACCTTGCTGTGTGTGTGTGTGTGTGTGTGTGTGTGTGTGTGTGTGTGTGTGTGTGTGTGTGTGTGTGTGTGTGTGTGTGTGTGTGTGTGTGTGTGCGTGCGTGCGTGCGTGTCGTGCGTGCGTGCGTGCGTGCGTGCGTGCGTGCGTGCGTGCGTGCGTGTGTGTGTGTAATCAGGGCTCGACATTAAGGACTGCCCGATGTCCCGGGGCCATATAGTATTTAGCTCGGGCAATGAAGCCTCACCTGCTGGTTGCCCGATCGGGCAATCTATTATGCCAGTCTCATGCAGCTCGCGGATCCAGTAATGAGTGACCCGACAGTAAAACTAAACATATATGTAAACATATGTAAATAATGTTTGTTTTGGCGGTTATAACTGAATGTAATGTTTTCTACTTTTTTCCATCTGGGAAGGCATTTGCCTTCATCAGATGGAAAGTGTTTTGACCAACAACTTAAGTATTTCTTATAGCTATGCAGGGCATGCAAGCGAGCAAACACAAACAAGAACAAACAAACAAGTGAAATGAAGAATAAAATTGAAATTGTACAATATAATATTGTGGTGGTTCATCTTATAATTCAGTCTAGAGAATGCACCAGACAGCATCTAAGACCTGCAAAAATCTAAATTGTCTAGGGGGACGGAGGCCCCCCAAAACCCTTCGTGCGTCATTTCGTCCGCGCGCATTTTTCAGGGCAATCTCTATTGGGCTCAGGGCCATCTGTAAATTAGCTTAGAGGGCCCACTGGGCCATCTCACCTGTGTGTACAGGTTGTGAAGTGAGTGCTAAGCCGATGATAAGCATGAACATCCCCCAAACCCTTCATCCTCTCCCTCCTTCCCTCCCTCCTTCCCTCCTTCCTTTTCCTTCCCTGCCTCACCTTCCTCCATCCCTTATCTTTCCTTGTTTCCCCTCCTCCCGTTCTCCTCTCTTATCGCCGGGCTAATTGACTCAGCCAGATGTGGCAACAGGCGTGTTAGTGTCATTTCACACAAGGAGTGACCTATGCAGAAAGTGCAGCGTGACGAGACCTGCAATGCAATGATCGCTAAATCCAGTTTCCCATACATGCAAACGACATAGGCCTATGTTCCCCTCAATGTATCTAATTACCTATAACAACCTTTCTCTGAGTGTTGGAGCAGAATTGATCAACATTGTGTGTGTTTTTTAAAAAGAATGTTTAGAATTCAGATTCAGAGCAAGTCAAATATAAAGTGTTAAGAAGCTGAATTATTTCCAAACACAGGGTAGGAACCTGAGGGAAACATATGTTGTTACAAGGGGCTGCTTATAGTTAGGCCTAAAGCTAAAACAAATTGTAAATCTGCTGTGTTTCTCTCTCTCTTAGCATCCTCAGACTGGTCTGAACTTCCCTACACAGCCATGCAATGTAATGACACTGCAAAGGTGTCCTTCCTCCCGCAGGTAAACAAGGTGTGCGTGAGTCAAGGTGTCGGAGAGATTTGTGTGAGGATTTCTGCGATGATTAATCCTCCAGCGTCACTAAAAGTATGCGTGTGTGCGCGTGCGTGTGTGCAGAGCTCACGCTTACCACTGTGCGCGCTGAACCAGCGGGGCGCGATGTGCAGGGGCAAGGTGTCAGCCAGCGACCCCCGGGAACCCAGATAGAGCACCCCCTCCGTGTGGTGCCCTCCCCCAGTGTCCTGGTAGCCGGTACCGTGGAGGGCGGCGGTAGTGCCCCTTGACCCCCCCACGGCTCTGTCCGAGTCCGTCCCTCTGGGGGTGTAGAAGCCGAAGGGCATGGCAGGGCTGTGGTCGATGCCCATCCCGGCCACGGAGCTCACCGAGCGACTGCGTAGGCCCATGGTGCCGCTCGGCCGGTAGTGGCCGAAGTGGGCCGAGGGTGGCACTGCGCTGTCATCTGTAGAGACACCGGGGAAAGCACCCCGGGGCCGGCCCGCTGTGCTCTGCTTTCCTCCCATCCAAAGCGGGAGATAGGTGGGTTCTGTTCGGAAACAGGAGGGGGCTCGGCTCGATCCGCACAGGGTCGAGAGAGCCGAAACAGGCTGTCGCCCCCCTCCCCTCGCTCCTGTCTGTCTCTCGGCCTGCTGTCTGTCTGTCTCTCTCTGTCCGTATGTCTGTCTGTCCTTGTGTCTCGGCAGCAGGCTCGTCAGCTCTGACTCTCTGCAGACGCAACAGCCCGCTCCGCTGCCGAGCGGAACATGAGCCCGCCCCGAAGTCTGGATTCAGCTCACCCGCAGACACAACCGGGACACAACCGGGGGATGTCTGAGAAGCCGAGTGAAGCCGATAGTCCTGAATGACACAACGATGTTACAGCTCACTCCCTCGCTGTCCCAGGTGGTTAGCACGGCGGTATCATCGCAGGCGGGACGCGGCAGCAACACGTTTATCCCGCCCGGCCGGGAGCACAGCAGCGCCGCAGTGTTCGCTCCTCTGCTCCCGCCTCATCTGATCTCAGACATTGTGACAACTGTTGCTGCCTGTCTGACCGACGACAGTCTGCCTTTGAAAAACAACAACAATGACGTCTGGTCCGTGATGTCTGTCCGGTGTTGTCCGAACAGCTGTCGCTTTTTCTCGCGGGGATCGGGTCACAGTGAAGCCGCTCCCCTGCGCTCACATCAGCCCTCCGCTGCTCTCCGCTCCGCCGCCGCTGCTTCTGCTGCTGCTGGCCAGACAATGGAGGCGCTCAGTGCGCAAGCCCGGATCATAAATAGCCTAGAGACAGGATAGGAGACAGTAGGCTGCTGAGAGAAGGCAAATACACTTTGCTTTAATTCACAATCAATAGGGATGTTGACTGCAGTGTGACCTTAAAGTCCTCTGAATCATGGGGCATTTATCTTAGGAGGTGACGAGGTGAGGCAGTGGACACACCAGGTAGACCTCTTCTACAGCAATAGCCTACTAGATAAATAGTTTTGACTTTATTTATGTTAGTAAGAGCAAGACTATAAGCAAAACAATATATAGCTCTAAAAACAGATGTCCATCTGCATATCCAATTTTACAATATTCGTTATGGAATTGGAAATATTTGAGTTTTTTATTTTTTATTTATTTTTATTCTTTATTTATTTGGGGTCACGTTATAATACAAGTACAGTTTTTCAAATCATATATTTTTAGAGACCCGAAAGTGACAAATGAAATAGCAAACAAAATTAGCCAAAATAAAATAAAAACGAAAAAGTACACAGGGGTTGTTTGAAATAGCAAATGTCATGTGCATATCAACATACATACAATACACACATACATGCACATCTATACATATACATTCAATCGGTGTTTAGAAACACAGTCAAACAAGGGATGGTCGTCTTTGGGATATGTAAATTCTCCACTTTTTCCATATTTCTTCAAATGTATTTTCCTGAAGCCTCATTGAGAAGGTGATTCTTTCCATAACATAGATTTCATGGATTTTGTCGTACCAGTTGTCAAGAGAAGGGATATCCGCTTTGAGACATTTTCTAGCTATTGCTTTTTTTGCTGCAACAGTAAGAATTCCAAATAATTGTTTTGTTTTGGAGTTTGTGGGGATTGAATGTACGAGCCCAAATAGAAATTCGTCCCATGGGATTTTTTCCTGTAGTACTATTTCAATTTCTGGATCTTTTGACAAAAAGTTACTATTAAAGGGCAAGCTCAAAAGAAATGTTAGTGATGTGCTAGCTGAGAACCACATTTCCTCCAGCAGCTGGGGGGCCCGCCCCTAGAGGATGTGATGACTGAGCAGGGCTGAAAAAGTACCTGCTCAGCATCTTCCAACTAAACATTCTGCAGGTGCCTGAGCTCGAGATCTTCCATTGAAAAGTACAGTAATTTGTCCAGACTTCGTCAGGGATGTTTTTTTTTGTTTCGTTGTCCCATTTGTGTTTTATATAGAAAGTATTTTCCTTTTTAATATCTTGAAGAGCTTGGTAAAGTTTTGAGATGACTTTCATCCCTGTGTCTGATGTGTATGCACTGGTGAAAACTATTAATAAAGGGTTTTCAAGGGCCTTCTGGCTGTCTGACAGGGAACTATTTAAGTAATGGCGTACCTGTAGAAATCTAAAAAATCACCGTTATTCAATCCATATCGTTTTTTTAGTGTTAGAAAATCAAACATGGTTCCTTTGTTGAAAAATGTGCAATATGAAGTAAGGCCATGTTTGGCCCAACCTTTACATTTTGTATCTACTTGCTCGGGGTGAAATCAAGATCATGTGAGCACCATCTTAATATCTTCATTTCCTCCAGCAAGTCACTCCTGGTAATGACCCTTAACCATCATTTTAAGGAGAGGTTATCTTTTTCCAGTAAGTTTTTAACATGTATTTTATCCCCTAACCTTGCCTCGATTGGTACTCCCCCTGATACATTATTCTCAATTTCTTTCCATCTAGCTCTGTAGTCTGGCTTGCACCAGCAGAACAAGCTTCTTAATTGGGCTGATATATAGTAGTCCTTCAAGCAGGGGAGCGCTACTCCTCCCTTGTTTTTTGCTAGTTGAAGAGTACAGCATCTAATCCTTGGTTTCTTACCTTGCCAATTGTACCTTGATATGGTTTTATCCCATTCGTTAAACTGCTTGTCTGTGATTTCAATTGGTAGATTCTGGAAAAGGTATAAGAGTCTAGAATGTGAGTTTATTTCTTAACCCTTATGTTGTGTTCGGGTCTCCCGTGACACGTTTCAAGTTAAATTAATATAATAATGTACTAGTTTTTTTGTATCGGAACAAGGCTTCATGATATCATCAACAACAGCTATATAAACACTACAAAACTGATTTTGACAATTTTAGCCAAGTCTGAAGGTCTCTAAAAAAAAAAGTGTATCATTTGGTGTTCGGGTCGGTGAAGACCCAGCAACATTGTTGTGGTTGACTCGGGTTCACATTTGGCCCAATCAAGATTGATCTTTTACTTTAGACTTTAGAAGAAAATACATAAAGCTCCTGATCTTGCTCTTCCCACTATCAAGCCCCCAGACAGCATATCATTGTCCTTACAAGTTATTCACATATTTTTCCACCATATTTGCTAAATTATTGCGATTACTGCACTGTAAAATATTACCATGATTTCACAATATTTAGCTGTAATATTTTACAATAAATTACTGTTTTACCACTTTACAGTCTTTACCTGTAATGTTCACAATATAATACTGTAATTTTGAATTTCACTGTGAAATCAACGCAGGCACGGTTACTTACTGTGAATGTACAGGATAAATGATTACCAGGATTTCACAACATGTTACTGTATTATTTCACAATAAAATACTGTATTCAGACCATCCTCTGTGATAACACAACACATGAAGTGATTTTCTTGCTTTTATCGCTCTTGCTTGGCTTTAAATACTAATTTCTTTCTTTGGTGCAGGTTTTACTTAAATTGAAAGCTGCATGTGCCTTAAAATAAACGATGCAACATATAAATCAGGGGTCGGCAACAGGCGGACCGCGGTCCGGATCCGGACCCAGACGCCGACCTATACGGACCCGGACCTATATTCAATACATTAATAATAGGGGATTTCAATTTTGACGGGGTGATTCTATTTTAACCGCTGCCGAAAAGGGGCGAAAGAGACGAGTGAGCGATACAGGGAGAGAAACACAGAAGAAGAGACAAGAGTGCGGCAGAGAGAAGCGGAGAGGAAAGTGAGTGAAGAGAATAATTAGCGATACAGAGAGAGAAGACGGAGAGGAGAGTGAACAGGCGTGTTAGCGGAAGACAGGGAGAGACAAATAATTACACATGGCGCTCTCCAAGAAGAGGAAAGTGGACAGTGAGAACAGAGCTTTTAACCCTGAGTGGACAGACTCATTCATGTTCATCCTGCCCACTGGGAGCACAGACACAGCAAATACCAAAGTGTTAAAATCCCAGAGTACCAGGCCCGGACTGGCCTTCGGGAGCACCGAGAGGGTTTCCCGATGGCCTGGCCTGTTAAGTGGCCTGCTGGCCTGAGGATTTTTTTTATGTATGTATTGTGAACGCAACGCTGGTGGGTCTGACTCTGCCTCACAGACTTCTACACAACTTGAGTTCTTTTTGCAATTAGTCGCCCCCTGCTGGCCTTTGAAATAATGCAGGTTCAAGGCACATGCAACAGCTAAAATTGAACTAGGAGGAGTTTCGTTGGCCACAGTGGTTTCTCTAAAATAAATACTAATCCTTGATTTGTTTTAAACATCGCAGGTTTCCAGAAAAGATCTCATTCACCTCCAGAAGCCCCCTGAGAGAGGAACCTTTCTGCTGGAAGGAAAGGTCATGTTAACCCGGTTGGAGCAGAGGTCTGAGGATGAAAAGGGGCAGAACTGCTTTATAAGAGCATCAGTCTTTTTATTAGAGCATTACATATTTGACATTTTGGTCTGAGCAGCCTCTGTCTGATCATTCCGTTGATAGGGTTATTTGCCTCCACCCTTGACTGCACACAGTTTGAACCCGCCGATGTTGACTGACACAGGAAGAGTATCGTCAGTCACATCTCAGAAGGTCCAGTTCTCAACCCAACACGTGTCACTCATCCTGATGGGCTGTCTATCGGTTGTATGTGATCTTTCCTGGCTGAGGTGTGAGGCATCCATCACCAACAAGCCTCCAGCGCCAATATCCACATCAGTTTTTTAAATAAACGTGCATGCCTCCATTATAGTCTAGTTGCCAGCCGAGTGAACACAAAAATGTTGAGTGACCCAAGGTGTTATGTTAGAAATGTATAGTACGGGGACCCCAGCACATAGAAACTACAGGATGCTAACTGTATGTTGGGTAAGTTGCACAATTAGCATGAGTTGCATTCATTAACATTCATTAGCAATGCAGACAATAGATACACAAATGCATGGATGATTTTGGACCGATAATTGAGGTATATTTGATGTTGAATCCATTTCTGACATTTTTAGGAATACAAAATCACATTTTGAGTCCCGTAAAACATTCAAACGTCAAAATCTAAATCAGCCATTTTTGATCCTGAAAATGTCAGAAATTGACTCAACATCCACAATATCGTCCGAAATCACTCTAAAATGTTCCAAATTGGTAAGTAATGTTCAGCTATTGTCTGCACATGCAACTTTTGTCTGTAATGCAACTTTTATTGCAAGTTAGCATCCTCCAGTTTCTGTTTGCTTGGGACCCATACTTTGTCTCACTTAAACGTTGGTGTACTCAACATGTTTGCCTTCACGATAACACTCTATGAGCTGGCAAACAATATTAACATAGCGATGACTTCCTGCAATGTGGTGGCCATAGCCTCACCTCTTTAGCCCCAACAAGCTAGCTGCTGACCACACCCTTAGGAAAAAGGAAAATGGTCCACTTTCCCACCACACAATTTGATTTATTGCTGCATTTGTACATTACCAATTTCATACAGGCCTCTCTTTTGTCAGCTTGCACACTTTTTTCGAGCTTCAGTTGACCCCCACCACCTTTCCTGCTCTCCTCCCACTGACATGAAGCATCAGGGTCGCTATGACGATGATGTAGTCAGGGGAAAACAGCTGAGATGTTGATGTCCAACTTTCTATTTTCCTCCTGCTGTGAGTCGGGCAGGGCTTTGGTAATGAGAGCCTGGGGACCTTGCTGTGTGTGTGTGTGTGTGTGTGTGTGTGTGTGTGTGTGTGTGTGTGTGTGTGTGTGTGTGTGTGTGTGTGTGTGTGTGTGTGTGTGTGTGTGTGTGTGTGTGTGTGTGTGTGTGTGTGTGTGTGTGTGTGTGTGTGTGTGTGTGTGTGTGCGCAAGCGAGCGAGAGAGAGAAAGCGCGCGCACTGGTTACGTGTAGGCTATTGTTGTTGTTAGCATCTGGTGCTAGCTAGCTGCGCTAACGGATATAAGGAGCCGTTTCAACAACAAGGTGGAGGAGAGTCCTCTCCTGTCAGACTGAGAGGCTGATAACTACAGCTCAGGTGAGGCAAAGGACTCTGCTGAGTGTTTAGATAGTTAACTTAGTTCTCAGTGGGTCTCACGGTTTGGTCACCATTCATGTAAACACATATTTCCATTTGAAGGGGGAGTGATTAGTCAAATATGCATGAATAATAATAAAAAATGTTAACTAGGGGAATAAATGTAAGATAAACTTTAAAACTTGTTGAGAGCTAAAACTAGTCTTTGCTTCTGCCACAAAGAGGAGAAAGGGGGAGACAGGTGAGGCTGGTTCAGGAGCCCACACTCACTACTATAAATGAACCAAAAACAAATAAATAAACAAGTTTCAATGTTTTTTCATATTGGATATGGTATATTGGTTATGGCCATGTTATTATGATTGTATGATTATTTAAATGTATACAGTTCTGTTTCATGTGGGTGTAGTCTCTCTCTTTATTTCCCCCTCAAAGTGAACTAGATTGATGTATTTAATTCCAACATTTAAAAAAAATCTTACCGGTGGTGAATGCCCCCGGACCAGAGCCATTTAATAGAAGAGTTACGACATCTCCGTTCACTCCAATGGACCACTTTTTTACAGCAATGGCGGATCGTGGAGCCTCTCAATCGTTCCCCGGAAGTTAGCGCCAAGGCTGGCAGAGCTGTGGAGTTGCAGCATAATAGACCGTTCGTGACGGACTTTTAAAGGTAAGAAGAAGTTTAAAGATGTATATTGCGGATATTATCAGTACATCTGATTCAAATGAACATGTGTATTAAAGGATGTCAGTGGATTATCCCTAAATTAGTAGATTTAGGGAACGTTTACAGATAACAGATTAAGCTAGCATACCGAAGCAAGTTAGCAACACACGTTGAACAGCCTTTTAATTGTAAATTCCGTTCTCTCTATGTCATTTCGTCCAACATGTTGAATTAGAGAAGAGGGGCTTCTAAACGGGATTGTATGCGGGGGAGGAGGGAGTTAAATATTAGATAAATATAACTTTGGTGCGTGTAAGAGTGAGTGTTTTTAGCAGAGCCATATTGTGTCCTTGTGATTCTGTTGATTATTACCTGTCTGTATAATGTTGCAGCTCAGCTGATTCTGGATTGATGGCAAAGGGAGAGGGACTTAAGTGAGAGTGAAAACACAAGGTACGTTTAATACTACTGTTTTATATAAGTAAACACGTTATCTCCCCAAGGCAATAGGTGTGCTATATAGGTGTGTATAACCCTTTCTTCTGTCTGTTGCTCCCTCTCTCAGCACAAGAACCAGAGGGGGGTTCAATGGAGCCTGAATACCTGCACTGAGACCCTCACCCTGCACCCTGAGTCTCAACTCTCGGTGTTTTTCAAGCCTTTCCCTGTTTTTTTGTATTAAACAAAACATTACGCTTTCCCAATGGTGTGGTTTTCGTTTTGTGAAAAAGTGCAAATGCAGTGTTTGTATATAAATCACATATTTTGTTGCTGTTGGTCGTGAAATTGCTCCTGCTGACTTGAGCCAGCCATTTTTTCCTCCGCTCTGTGTCAGTGGGGAAGCCGTACATTCGTACTCCTTTCTCTGAGCGATTTGAGCATCCCCAGGCAGCACAGCAAACCATGGTGGCGACTAGGAGGCAGCACAGCAAACCAGGACAACACGGAGGAAAAGGCACCGACAAACTGCATGATATGCTATTCAATGTTTATTGAATTCCATGTATTTGCAATGGATGTTCCTAAAACAACACATTTAACATCATCATCATCATATCCTGTCGGTCTCCTGTCCTTTCTGAAAGCCATAAAGACGACATTAGTCATTTAGATAACTTGTGTCCTCAATTACCAGGGGATTACTGAAACTACCATGAATTTAAGAAAATGGTAGAAATGAATCCAATCTGAATTTTAAAGCATTACTTTAGATCCCCTCCCTCTAAATGTATCAATAAACATTAGAAAGTGATGCTCCTGACCATAGATATATATAAACACTAGATGGCTCACACGCGCTGCTGGCCAATGGAGACCGACGTTGCCACTTGGCCGCCATCTTGCTACAGGCAGTGCTCTCATTCATAACATTATGGTTTACTATTTAAATAACCATAGCTTGCTCAATTTTCAACCGATTTTCAAACGGTTTGGTTTTTTATAAACATCAAAGATGTAGTTATGATACTGCATACTTATAATCATGGACTTTCATATGAAAATAACATTAATCAGATAAAGCAATAGCTATACACACACACAAGGTATTTATATTAAATATTTGCCGGTGTATATATTTCCATTTATTTTATTATATTGTCAATATTTAAAATAAATTATAAATAAATTATAAAATTAAAATACATTTATATTTTATATATAAAATCGGTCTCATGTTACCACTCTGTAAACCAAGAGTTGTTAATTGAGCAATGCCTTAGCTTGAAGAACAGGGACACAACTAATGACAATAGCATATGTTGGTATATTATTTAGATATTCACACCTTTATCAGAAGAACCAAACCAACATAAAATGTGCTCACAGACAGGCCAGTTCTGTCTAATTTATCACAATTATTTTTGACATGAGATCTTCATATCATCCTAGTTTTGTATTTAGTTTCTAGATTTGTAAACAAATCCAGAACCTTTGAAATATGTTATTGAAAAAAGACCAAGAATAATATAAACTGTACCATATGTCCTTCTGTAGTCCATGTGTGGTTTGTCTTGACTCACCCCGGCTGATATATCACAAAATCCACTGTTTAAATTGTTCCCTATATTGCCCCTATGCCCCTGTAAGGTGTCCTTGGGTGTTATGAAAGGCGGCCCCCCAACATAAATGTATTATTATTATTAAGAAGAACAACTTGGTGTGGTGTGGAGGGGATGTAGGAAGCAGGAGCAGGTGGGGAGAGATGGGGCTTCAAGGTTATTTGTTTTAAATGTGTCTTGCACACAATAAAATAAAATACAGTATACCACAAAACCAATAAGACACACAGTGACACATGGCACACTAACAATCAATCATCGTCCAGCCTCAGCTTTGGTATTCTTTCACAACCATGTTATGGGTTTATTAGACTGAGCAAACATAAACATATGTGGTGATCCCACGGGTTCTTGTTTGCAGACAGCGGCGATTGGAGCATCCGTAGGCTGCACAAAAGTCCGGCATAGTCAGGTACTTCTGTAAACACAAAGCCAGCAAATTCCTGTATCATAATGCAAGATGTTTTTAACAAGCCAAACCACTTGGAAGAAATCATGTGTAACTTAAGTTATGTTGAAAAGAAAGAGCAGTTCTGCCTCTCCCACTGGTGTAAAGTTGCTGGGTGAACTTTGTAATACTAGGGGCCTATACTACGAACCTGGTTCAACCTAACCTGGATATGTTTGAGTTAGCCGGTTGGCCTAATCCAAAACATACGCGCTCTCGCTAAACGGTCCTACGACGCTGGTTATCAAGTGGATCGCTCAAGCCAGCCGTGTCCTATCTAGTTCGGTGCGCGTTCACATGAAAGGGGTGGTATCTGGAGCATTCGACCAATCACAAACATGGAGAAGCGTACTGACAGCACAGCGTCATACTTCCTGAATGAAAAGTCAACTTTAATACTAGTCAAAAATGAAGAAGTTAAACTTTAAACATCCATGACTTAAACACTTTATCCAGGATAAAAGCCACAGAGCTGCACCTGCAAGGTGAACACAGCTGGGAACAGAAAAAGTGTTTGAATGCGTACATGAACAGGTTTATGATATCACTGCCCGTCTAAAACACGATCTGACTTCAATTACATTTGTCTCGAGTGTTTCGTCAACTTATGTGTTGCTTAAAATAATACTTCTGCATCCAGTCTGTGACACTGTGAGTGTTGCACGGCCAGATACGGCTCAGCTGACTCAGATAAGGAGATATATGATACATTATGAAGTGATATGCCGCGGACTGTACTTAATGTACTCTGATCCGGTTACTTATGTTGTGGCCGATATTTAAGTAAGCTTTCTTAACGCTAATGTTATAATAGTCAGATTGCTCTGAAGATGGAGGTGATATTCTATTCATGTTCACGTTCACACAGTCGGTGATTTTTGCCGGCCGTCTTTCCTGCGACGGCAGTTTTTCTGTATTTCCTTTCTCCTGTAATATGACTTGATCGCTTTAAACTCCGCACACTGAGCTCTGATTGGTCAGCAGGCGGTGCTTTCACTGAGTTGAGCTCTTAGCCTGCAACCTAACCTGGTCCCGACCAGGTTAGCTGCTTAGCATATATTACCATGGAGATCTAGCTTGCTAAAAAGAGAACCAGCTTCGGATGACCGGAAAGCCGGAGTTTTCCCTGAATTTAGCCGGCTAAGCGAAAATCCTGCTTCGCAGTATACCCCCTAGGTCTCACTGACAGCCTCTTGTTATTAGCCAGCTAATAAATACAACCACATACACAAATAAAAGCTGCAATTTCAACATGTCCAAGCATCCTGTATCATAGCCATGCTAATAATGTTTATAATAAACCAAACCGTTTGTAAATCAGTCAAGATTTCAGCGAGTTAAGAGTATTTTTGTGCAGATCACTCACCTGACAACAGCTACCATAACGCGAATCAGAGTAACTGTTGACTGTAGCAAGATGGCGGCCAGTCAGCTACGCTGGAAAATCTCCCATGAGCCATCTAGTGTTTATATATATCTATGCTCCTGACTACCATACAGGTTTAAGAAGATAATATTGGTTTGAAAGAATTCAAAGCTATAAATAAACAGCAACAGGCTCTTTAACTAAGGCACTGTTAGTAACATGTAAACTAGTTGTTCACACTAATCCTAATATTATCACTTAATATTAGCAAATTCGATTTTATTTTTGAAAACATATTGATGTAAATACATACACATATCGATTTGTTGTATAAATATTGCAAATCAAAACCTTTATTCACTAATAATTACCAAAAATCGTAGTTCTATCTCCTGTTATCAATGCATTCACATTGCCCGCCATGAACTTCCGGGGAACGATCCCTCGTCTACATGAACCACGTGACGATAACCGTTTTTGGACTTCCGGTGTCGTAACTCTTCTATTAAATAGCTCTGCCCCGGACCACCCTATAGGATTTGAGGTCCACCCCAACTAAAAATATGTTCACATGAATAGGTTCCTAAATAGATTTGCACATTTGTTTAAATAGTAACCCATCTCCATATGTTTATTTTTTGGTAGTAGATTTAGAGGGCTATCACTGTGGGCAGCAACGCTGTAAATATTGACAAATAAATCCAGCAAAATGGCACAAAAAACCGGTAGTGGCCTGGCTGGGTGTATAATTCCCAGCCTGATTTATTGTCCCAGTCCGGCCCTGCAGAGTACTGATGACCAGAGTAGAAATTGTTACACTTTGGAGTAGAATGGACATAAAGTACACTTCTCAGAGTGCACCAGAACCGCTCTTTGGTGTTGATTCTTTGTGTGGTGTTGGTGTTGACTTGTGTAGTGTTTATTCTGGGATGATGGACTCCCTCAGAGTATATATTTGCATTGAGTCTGTCCGGTCCGCATCGATTTTAGGTTTCGATTCGTCATCAGATAGGCCGCGCCTTCTCATTGGTTTAACGCAGCCACCCTCGGCTTTTTGAAAATATTCTCCAGGAAAAGCGCGACCGTTACAGATTGATGCAAGAGTTATACATCCATGGATCGAACACGGCAACATTTCTCCGCAGGACTGTAATCTTCACACTACATTTGGTACTGTACATGTGCAATAGACCAATTCCAGTTGTGGAGGAAGTTTCATATGATTTAAGTTAGGTAAAAGTACAAATACCACCCTGTGAATATACTATAAGTAAAAGGCCTGCACTTAAAACCTGACTTAAGTAACAGTATGCGAGTATAATCAGCTAAATGTACTTTAAGTATCAGTAAAAGCACTCATTGTGCAGTGAAATTGTTCCTGTCAGTGTTTTACTATTTTTGGGATGCTTTTAGGTTTTATATTACTGCTGCATTAATGTGTATGTTGCATTTGACTTCTGTTCATGGTAATGGCCGAGCTGATCTGATTTGCTATCAAAGATTTTTGTCAGTGTCTGACCCATCCATCAAAATATGATGTACAGTGTACTTATATTTGTGTTTATTGTTATCTTACAGTCATCTCCAGCCTTCAGGAGTACTCCGGTCCAGTGGAGGCAACCCTACATCCTAGCAGTTGGGACCACAAGAAACAGCTCCATGAGTACTACATTGCGTTGGATGGTGAGCTCCTTCCCTGCGAGGCCAAGTCTTCCCTGTCAGTTTTGAGGAACTTTTTAAAGCACATTATGTGTTTGGGATCTCCTATGACCAGGCATTAAACGGCATGTACAAATGTTTACAGACCACCATCTACAACATTGATATAAACTGGTTGCCATGTACACTTTTAGATGTTGGTCATCCTGCTCAGTGATTGTTAGTCTTTCAAAACAATATTTGTTGTCAGTTTAATTTGCACATTAGCACTAGTGTATGGTATTCCACGTTGTCCATTTGTTGTAACAGGATTTTGGAATGATGACCTCTAAAGTGTTTCCCCAGGCTAAAGAGGCCTAATGAGCAAATGTACACACATTTCCACCTATGACCAATGTATTGTGTGGGTTGTTTGATGTTGCTACTGATTAGATGTTATATTTAAAACACATCAAAATCACATTTTTTTTAAATAAACGCATGTTTTCAAGAATCTGATGTGTACTTCCTGAAGTGTTAATGATTCACCCCAAAATTGTTTGTTTGGTGTACATCAGCAACACAGCACTGAAACAGTGTGAAAAATTACCATGGAGTATTTTCTCTCTCAAAGTGTTTGTGCTGTAAATTCATGGTTTGTACTGGGTGTATGAGGGTTCAATTAATGGGGTTCAGTTTATGTGAGTGTGACTTTAAATCTGGATGGAGATTCGTGGGGTTTATTGATGTTTATAAATAGATGGGATACATAAATTAACTTAATTGAGAATGAGGAATCAGGAGAGGCCACTAGTAAGTGTGAATATTCTTTCACACATAGTGACGTCACGAGCTACCCACAATGCAACGAGCGCCATATATATAAATAAATACGCCATTTTCCTGGAGGTGGTAATATCCTGGAGGTGCTAATATAAACAGCTAGCTAACGTAGCCAGGCAGAGCGCACTAGGTTTATTTTCTGAATTAACGACCGAAGAAATCGCTGCATGTCTTCGGATTACATCTCTGGACTGGAGGGGTGTGCTCGAGGTCGTTACCAGTGTAAAGTAGAGCTGTGTGGGTTGTCCGATTGCCCTTACAGACTGCCTGCAGATGTATGGAAAAACGACTCTCGAAAGTGGCCTTCGGTCGATTTTGGCAGCATCTACGTCTATCTTCTGGAAACACCAGGTGAATACCCCACTTGTCACAATAATATTATCATGCCAATGCATATATGTGGTATTTTAGAGTTGACTATATTGATTAAGGCAATAGACTATGATATTCTGCTTGCACCTCGCGTGAAATGGCGGATACCGGAAGTACGGTGTCGCCCTCGGCCCAAAACCCGTATGTGTGTGTGAAAGAATTATATTGAATGTGATTTAATGTGTATGGGATATGTGTGATCCTAATTGGTGTATTGTTGTTGTCCTTTTTCTTCTCAGGTTAACAACCTATTTAGATTTGATTCAATCATCAAAACTAGGAATTGTTTCCGTCCATCTTGATTCCACCCATACTGTCGGGAGATAGACAGTACAGTTGTTAACTACCGCATCGGGAGGGATAAAGTTTTCAACCGATGGCGAGAGACAGCTAGGAAGGTAGACTACAGTCACGACCGGATGAGCAGGAAAGCCCGTGGTCGCAACGAGCGGCGGGAAGTGAAGGCCCGAGGCTAGCAAAGCTAGCAAGGACCGTTGAAGCTAGAGGAGCTAACGAAGCTAGTGAAGCTACCGGAGCTCACGACCGAACGAGCAGGAAAGCCCGTGGTCACAACGAGCGGCGGGAAGTGAAGGCCCGAGGCTAGCCAAGCTAGCAAGGACCGTCGAAGCTAGAGGAGCTAACAAAGCTACCGGAGCTCACGACCGAACGAGCTGGAAAGCCCGTGGTCGCAACGAGCGGCGGGAAGTGAAGGCCCGAGACTAGCAAGGCTAACAAGGACCGTCGAAGCTAGTAGAGTGTAGCTAACGAAGCTACCGGAGCTCGCGAAGCACCGAGGAGCGCCGGTACGCGAGTCGAGCTGACAACCGGACGACAAGGAAACCCCGTGGTCGCAACGGTCGGCGGAAAGGGAAGGCCCGAGGCTAGCAAAGCTAGCAAGGACCGTCGAAGCTAGAGGAGCTAACGAAGCTAGTGAAGCTACCGGAGCTCACGACCGAACGAGCAGGAAAGCCCGTGGTCGCAACGAGCGGCGGGAAGTGAAGGCCCGAGGCTAGCAAAGCTAGCAAGGACCGTCGAAGCTAGAGGAGCTAACAAAGATACCGGAGCTCACGACCGAACGAGCAGGAAAGCCCGTGGTCGCAACGAGCGGCGGGAAGTGAAGGCCCGAGGCTAGCAAGGCTAACAAGGACCGTCGAAGCTAGCAAAGCTAGCAAGGACCGTCGAAGCTAGTGGAGCGTAGCTAACGAAGCTACCGGAGCTCGCGAAGCACCGAGGAGCGCCGGTCCGCGAGTCGAGCTGACAACCGGACGACAAGGAAACCCTGTGGTCGCAACGGTCGGCGGAGGCCCGAGGCTAGCAAAGCTAGCGGAGCCAACGTGGTCGGGTCACGTGAGTGATACGGACAATATTTCGGCGCTATCTAGCCAAAGAAGCTAGCGTTAGCATAGCGAAAACGAAGCAGTAGCTATCCAGCAGACTGAAGGTTTCCAGAAAATAAGCAAGACGAAAATAACTAGCTAGCAGACTGAAGGGTGCTAGCACACAAACTAGGGCTGTGGCGATACACTAATCTCACGATACGATACGATACACGATATTCAGCCAACGATACGATACAATACACGATATTCAGCCAACGATGCGATTCGATATAATTCGATACACTTATATCATTTTCTGAAAGATTTTAAAGGGACAGTGGGATTTTGGTGACATCTTGTGAGTGTTCCAGTGACTTGGATTGAATTAATTCAACTGAAAACTGAAAGCATCAATTATACAATATATGGCTCTGACAGAGCGTCTCCAGCTTGCAAATGCTGGACAAAATGAATCAAAAGATGTGGTGAGAAAATTAGTTTCATTTATTGAAACAGTGCAAACTGTAGCTGTAAAGTGCAGTATCACAATGGACAATGGAGAATTAAAAGGTGCAGCAGGTGGTGGAACACGGGGGATTTGAATGGGACTTGTTAGAAATTAAAATCAATGTTTTGATGGCATAAAGTACCATAAACATACAGTCAGTTTAAATGCTGTTTTATACTGAAAAACCAGAAGTTGTTGTGCACAACCAGTTGTTGAGCTTTTATTCTGAAAATCCTTTATACAATTTCCTATAGAGGTGAATTTAGTAGCGATATGACACGGAGTGTTGCACACCGAAACCTACTGATTTCAACACTACAACTATAGACCTTGAGATATTATTATTGCTGAATATTAAATGAAGGTACAGTTTATTTGAATACGTTTGTTTACAGACGTGGGTAGCATGAGACAACATTCGGAACTACCGGAAATGATACCAGCCGTGAGGTATTTTTGGAGTATTGATTACAGCGTTTAAAATGTATTAAATGAAACGTCATAAAAGAGATAAGGAGGAGAAAAGGCGTGTTTAGTTATATATTTAATGTGCAATGTCTGAATCCTCTGTAATGCCCAACAACGAACATTGGAGACGTGGAGGGCCGATCCCCAGCAGCGCCAACCGGCCCACAGGGAGGATTCAGCAGAGGATATTTAACAGCTGGAAAGGTGGAGCTCGCTCTCTTCCCTTCGCTCACGAGAGCCAGAACACAGCTTGTAACATTACCGCTCTTTTTATTAATTAAAGTATACATTTGAACATTCTCAGAGACTCAATTAGTCTCCTTTTTAAAGCTTCTCTCCTGGACGCGAGTATAACGAACACAGTTATCAGACTTAATGTATCGATACCCGCGGCTGAAATATCGATACTTTCTCGGAAAACTAAATATCGATATATATCGCAAGATCGATTAAATTGCACAGCCCTAACACAAACCCAAGCTAGCTATCAAAGTCAAAGACACCAAGCTATTGGTTAGCAAACAAAGCTAGCTAAGCCAAAGGCACCAAGTTGTTGGCTAGAAAACGGAGCTAACCAGCTAGCGATCCAGATAGCTAGCCAGAATAAGACAGATTGAGCTAAACTCAACCTTAAATTCAGAGAGATGATTAAGGGGGAGGAAACAGTGAAGCATCTGAAAGACCTGCGGACGAGGGCGAAGGTGGCTCTAGGTCGTAAGGTGAACTCAGTAACAAAGACGGTGAACACTATGTTAGAGGAGGAGTTGATGAAAGAATATAGTGAAGTCCACAAGGCCGCCACCAAAGTCACAGAGGCCAATAGTGAATACCTGATGCAAATAATTCTGAACGCTGATAGCGACGAGGACCAAGTACCAGAAGAGCTGAGGGCAGACATGGAAAAGACGGATGGAGAGACCAGCCAAAGGCTTGAAGAGGTCAGTGAAGTGATTAAAGCAAACCTTTGGTCTACAGAAAAGAAAGTAATGTTTGCCATCGGGGAAGCTGAAAAAGTCTATGAGGATGCAGAAGCGACACAAATTGACCTGGTAAGCTATGAGAATTACGAAAAGCATCTTAAACATTTACAAATACTCATTAAGGAATTAAAGGAAGCACATCACCTGGAGAAATGGGCTCCTGTGACCGACCAAAAAGATGTGGAAGAGATGGAAAAACGCACTCAAGCATCAAAAGGAATCTGAGTTTAACAAAGCACGCGGCGCAGCAGAGTTGGCACTCACCGCAGCAGAGGATGAGCGCGCCCAGTTCGCCCTGGTTCAGCTAAGGCAAGACCAGGCCCAACGCTCTAAATTGACCGAGGCTCAGATTGCAGCAGAAGAAGCACGGTTTGACCTCATGAAAGCGCAGCATAAAGCCGTGGAAGAGGCAGGAACGGAACCCAGAGAAAACCCGATGGGAGCGATATCAAAGATACGACTCAAGCCGGTAAGCCTTCCCAAGTTCAGTGGCAGTATGAGGGAGTTTCACTGCTGGAAAAAGGACTGGGAATCTTTGCAGAGGCAGGGATAACCATCCGGGTTGCCTGAAGTCAAGAAGTTCCAGCTTCTGGACAGCATGGAAGAGAAGGTAAAAAATGATGTCAAGTTGGCCAGCTACAGTACAGTCGAAGACATGTTCAGAGTATTGGAGAACCGTTATGGAAACAGGACCACGATTGCACTGCAGATCGTCGCAGAACTGGAGAAGATACCAGCTGTGAAAGGAGATCAGCCGAGGAAGGTGATAGAATTCATCCAAGCTGTGGAAAAGGCTTTGGCAGACCTCACAGACCTCGGGAACCCTGGAGCCATCAACCACCCGCTGATGATTAGGTCTATAGAAAGCAAGCTGCCCGACCAGGTGAAGCGAGAGTGGGTCATCTTCAGGGCTAAGCCCGAAAACGGTGTCACCCCAGTCAACCATTTCAATACGCTTCTGAAGTTCCTGAAGGAGCAAGAAGAAATTCTAGAGATCTTGGAACAACTGAAAATAACGGAGACATCTGAGAAAATGGACAAACCGCAAAACAGGTTCGAGAGGAAGTATGCCTACACAAAAGCCACCAGAAGGGACACTCCAGAAGGTGAGTGCGTTGTGTGTGGAGAGGATAAACATGATAACAAGTTATTATTCTGCAAGAAGTTCAAGGTGTTTGGCTTGGCTGAGAGAAAGACTGCTGTGAAGAAGGTAGGAGCATGCCGCATTTGTCTTGGATGTCAGGATGGGGTAGAAGAGTGCACAGACAGGCTCCTCTGCAACAGGGAAGACTGCCAAGAGAGGACCTCCTCGGACCACCACTACCTCCTCTGTCCAAAATGGGAACAGCTACCAAAGGGGAAACTTGGAAAAGGCAGCAAGAGGGTAAGGGAGCTAACAGAAGAACAAAGCTAGCCTTGTCCAAATGTTCCCCAGAGGCGGCGGCGGAGATCAAGAAAGCTTTCAAGTAACAGCAACAAGACTTCAGTGACAAGGAGCGCTAGGAAGGATGAAGGTGGACTTCTGGAGAAGAATGGACCGACCGAGCACCCTGTCATCATGATGCTGTTGGAAGTCACTGCCAACGCGGGGCAGAAGATCGGAGCTCTGATTGACCTCGCATCAGACACCAACTACATCACTCACGTAGCGGCTGACAGGCTCGGTCTGAGCAGAGAAGAAGTCACTCTGGTCGTGCATGGAGTTGGAGGGATGACCGTGACAGTCAAGACGAAGAGGTACCTCCTGCGAGTAAGAGTCAAGACCCCCAAAGGTACTGTGAGGGCTCACGAGCTGGTTTGTTATGGCCTAGAGGAGATTGCTAAAGTGCATCGGAGCGTCAGACCTGAACAGCTAAAGAGGTTCTTTCCAGAGGTTGCAACGGATGAACTGAAGAGACCAGACCATGTTGAACTTCTCATCAGTCACAGAGAGGGGAGACTTGCTCCACAAAGACTTAGGATAGTTGGAGACCTCGTCTTATGGGAGGGCCCACTGGGTAAAACCGTGTTTTGTTCGAGAATATAAAAGTGACTATGCACCAGTCCGAGACGCACTTCGCTCGCTCAATGAGGACAGCTGCTGTGGAGTACAGAGAAGTAGTCGAGAGTCCTGAGATCCTGAGGGAAGAATAGACTAAGAGTCTGACTCAGGAAGTAAAGGCGAAGACCAGGGATACAACTGCAACAAGGAGAGAAGTTCTCGAGTGGTGGAAGTGGGACAGCATCGGTGCAGCCTGTGAACCCATGGGTGGTGGGTGTCGCTGCGGGACATGCCAGCCAGGAGGAAAGGAAATGACCCTGGCAGAAGAAAGGGAGCTGGACGTGATTAAAGAGGGGCTGTCCTACATGGCCAAAGATGAACACTGCCTGACTCCGCACTGGGACGCATCTTACCCATGGACCGAGGACCCAGCCTCACTTCCAAACAACAGAAGAGGAGTGGAGGCCACCTTCCTGAAAATAGAGAAGCAGCCCAGTTTCACGCACATGGTGGAAGATCGCAGGGTCCTGGAGGAGGACAGTTATGTGGACGATATCTTAACGTCCCACAATGACCCAAAGAGACTGGAGGAAATCACAGAGGGGGTAGAAGAGATCCTGAGCGCCGGAGGCTCCTCCCTCAAACCATGGGTCAGGTCAGGCCAAAGTGGGAGGCAGAGGACTGTGGATCAGGTCCAAGCTGGAGCAGTAGCAGAGCCAGGGGTCATGTTGGTGGAGTCAAAGGCAAAGCTAACACCTCTCGACCAAAAGGGAGACATAGTCAAAGCTGAGATGTGCGGTGCGGTCTTTGCAGCTCGATTAAAAACTTACATCGTAACAAGAGGAGCAACTCCTGAAGACCAGGGAGAGGGCTCAGAGTGGCAGAGGGGACCTGAGTTCCTGGTGAGGCAGCTAGAAGAATGGCCCATGAAGTCGGCCGCAGAGGTGGCAACCGGTGCCAGAGAGAGTGTGGGCAAGCTTCAAAGAAAGGAATTCTCGGTAATACTCACCAGAGCCCAGTCAAACAAAACCCTTATCCATGACGACACCAGTGGAAATGACGCAGAAGCTGAGGAGTCCATAGTTAAGGTTGGCGGATCCCCAGAAACCTCCGAAAGGTAAGAAGCTTCAGTCTTGACAGAGAGAAGACCGGAAGGGAAGTTTCGGAGCATTGCTGTTCTGAACCTGGTGAAACTAGAGAGATTCAGCAGCAGTGGCGTAGCCAGGAATTATTGTGTGGGTGGGCCTGGAGAAATGTAGGTGGGCCAGGGGGAGATATATTAAGTGTGGGGTCTGAGCTGAAACTTCATTAATGATTTTAATGATTTTTTAATGCACTAATAGAACATAAGCATAAATTAGCAGTGAAAACAAAAAACATAGGCACGGCGGCCTCAGAATGTGTGTAAAACTGACATCCACATAGGGATGGGTATCGTTAAGGCTTTAACGGTACTACTACTTTTATCGATAGCGCTTATGCTTATGCTCCAGGTTCAGTACCAACCACATCATAAAGTACGCGGACGATACAGCAGTGGTGGGACTCATCAGGGACAACAACGAACAGGCCTACAGGGAGGAGGTGAAACATCTGACAGACTGGTGTAACACCAACAACCTGATCCTGAATGTCGATAAAACAAAAGAGATCATTGTCGACTTCAGGAACAAAAAGCACTGTCACCCACCACTCCACATCAACGGCACAGCAGTGAAGATTACAGACAGCACCAAGTTCCTGGGGCTGCATATCACAAGCAGTCTGACCTGGTCCACTCACACAACATCACTATTTAAGAAGGCACAGCAGCGCCTACACTTCCTGCACAGCTCCCCCTCCCATCCTCACCACGTTCTACAGAGGAACCTAGAGAGCGTGCTGACCAGCGGCATCTCCATCTGGTCGAGAGACTGCAACGCCAAAGACTGGAAGTCTCTGCAGAGAGTGGTCAGGACAGCAGAGAAGATCATCGGAGTTTCTCTCCCTCCTATCAGAGACACCGCTCCCTGACAAAAGCCCAGAACATTTTTTCAGACCCCACTCATCCTCACCATGCTCTGTTCTCCCTGCTGCCCTCCGGCAAGAGGTTCTGCAGCATTAAGAGCAGAACAGCCAGATTCTGCAATAGCTTTTTCCCCCAAGCCATCAGACTGCTGAACAGCAAGTAGACCAGTAACATAAAGATTACATTACGCTGTGTAAAGAGCACATATTTGTTACATAGTATGTCTATTTTATTTATATGTATAAGTCTTTATATTTTAAACGCACACTTTATCTTTAATTTGATCAGCACCACGTCACTATTATTTATTTATATGTACAATGTTAGCAAGTTGTTATATTGTCCTGTTCCTGTAAGCCAGTACAACGACATTTCGTTTTAATAGTAGGCTACACTCTCATTTCATTTAATTTCAAACCTTTATTTATACAGATAAATCCCATTGAGATCATTGATCTCTTTTTCAAGGGAGACCTGCTCAAGTAGTTCCACATGAAACATAAAAACATAAATAGAACAACAAAAGGACATCATACAGCATCATTTACATAATTACAATGTACTCTGTGTCGACATGTCGTTTTAATAGTACACTCTGTGTCTTGTTGAAATGACAATAAAGTATGTCTATGTCTTATCGATCCGGTCCTTTAACATTACTCTTATCGGTTATTTTGGAGAAAAAAATAAGGTCAACTAACTAAACAAATTGTGAACAAAACTAACATTGCTTTTTATTTAAATTAAATACATAATATTTCACATCAAAAGAAACAACAATGTTTTAACAAATCGTATTAAATAATCTGAAGACAGAACTGTAAACAGAATAGCTGAAACTTTAACAAAATAAATAACTCAGTTTCCTCTAATCATTAACCGTGTTTGTATAATGTAGTTAACTCCGTGTGTTGCTGCTAGCATACAGAACACCTGACGTGGAACCGTTACTCGTGGATGGGGCTACAGAGCTGCTAGAAAGACAGTCCAACCCGGTGCATTCCTCCGTCTGGATGTGGAGCACTTTTGCTAAATGTTTAGACAAATTGCTCGTGTTACCGCCCTTACATGCTAAACTCTTATTCCACTTTTGGTAACGAGTATTGTCCACATCGACACACGGCTATAGTTTAACCACACCTCGGAACGCGTTCTCTCCGCCATCTCCTCCAGAGCGTGTGTGTAAACTGCCCCGCCCCCTCGCTCATTCACTCACGGCAAAAGTTACTTTACTTACTATAAAAACTCACGGTAAAAAGATGCACTCCCTATTTCATTGTCATGAAGGTGGAATCGAACTATATCCAGAATAAGTTTTATTGGATCCAGGCTAGAAGCATGTTTATTTCTGCTGTAAAGTTGGGCATTTTAACATGGGGGTCTATGGGAATTGCTCCTTTTTGTATCCATCCCCTGTCGGCCACTAGATGAACTGCAGTTTGTGGCACTTCCTTCTGGGCTTCCCGGCTCTGCGCTATGAAGCGCTGATTGGCTGTGGGTGGGCTAGACGTGCATGTGGGTGGGCCCAGGCCCACCCGGGCCCACCCACAGCTACGCCGCTGTTCAGCAGTCTGGCTAGGCTATGTGGAGTGGTCGCATGGGTCCGGCGAGCTGCAGAGAAATGGCTGACTAGAAGAGGCCGAGCGGCGGGTCAAGCAAAGTGGGAGGCAAGAGTCCTGGACAACAGAAAAGTCAAACCTGTGCCTCTGCGGGGGAACCTGGCTTCGGGGTCGTTAAAGATTCCGAAGTGGAGAACTAAGAAGAAGAAACCTCCTCAGACACCACCACCAGAGCAAGGTTATTTAGGTTGGTGGCCTCCTTGGGTCATCCGACCAGGAGGCCAAGTGGGAGGTGTGCTGTAAATTCATGGTTTGTACTGGGTGTATGAGGGTTCAATTAATGGGGTTCATTTTATGTGAGTGTGACTTTAAATCTGGATGGAGATTCGCGGGTTTTATTGATGTGTATAAATAGAGGGGATACATAAATTAACGTCATTGAGATTGAGGAATCAGGAGAGGCCACTAGTAAGTGTGATATGTGTGATCCTAATTGGTGTATTGTTGTTGTCCTTTTTCTTCTAAGGTTAACAACCTATTTAGATTTGATTAAATCATCAAAACTAGGAGTTGTTTCCGTCCATCTTGATTCCACCCATACTGTCGGGAGATAGACAGTACAGTGTTGAATAATCAGCTGTGCACAGTGACACTAAAAGACTGACTAAGAGTACATTTGAACTCTCTGAGGGTTCTAGGTTTACACTGCACGTGTTGGAAAGCACTCAAACAGTGTCAAAAAAGTTATAGTTATAGTGTATATGTTGACTCCCAAAGTGTTCGAATCTAACTCTTTATTTGGAGTTTATATTTTACTCTTTTGACAGTGTTCAGAGAACACCAAAGTCTTGGACCTATATACACCCCGAGACTAGTGTTAAATGTACTCTTACAGAGTACAATGTACACTGTGGTTTTTGCTGTGCAGAACCAGTGTGTCTCATTTGTTCAGAGACCGTGGTGCTCATTAGAAGTGCCAAAACGCCACGATGAGACAAAAAAAAGTGTTTGACCAAACATTCCCTCTCAAGTCAGAACTGAGGTCACAAAAAATTAGCAGTCTCAGAGCCCAATATGATCAGTCCACCAGGATCAAAATGAAAACTAAATATCGCTCCAGGGCAGGTTAACCGAGGCTAACCAATGAGCATCTGCATGTTTGTATGAGAATGGCCCTGACACCATTTCAGCCCAGATTTAAACTCCTGGCAGGACAAGCTTGAGCTCAATTCTCACACTGAATTAAAAAAAAGTGAGTGAGGGACTGCAATATAAGAGGGAAAGAAAGAGAAACTTTAAAACTGTTCAATTGTTATGATGTGTAAAGACTATTGTTCTATAATCGTCTGAAACTGTTAAGTCATGATGTGAAACGGTTAACAAAGAAAAAGGGAAACTCAAGCTGCTGCTACACTTTATTTATTCATCTAAAATTAAGCACTTTTGAGATGCACATATTTTCAAAAGCTACATGCAGACGTTGATAAAGCTACAGCTACTTCAATATATATCACACTAATTCATAAAGCAAGTTAGACATGTTGATGTTCCAGACCTTTGCATGGGGAGATTTTCTCTAACTGGACCTCGTTGAATTTTAGTTGAATACCCCTGATATAAATGTAAAATTGAAATTGTTGTTTTGGCTTATTGTTTTCAGGTGCTTCCTAGGCATTAATCCTGAGACGGGCTCGAAAGCCAAAAAGAGGCATGGTAATTTAAACCCCCATGTCAGCACATTCTTCAGAAAAATGGTTGCCTTCGAGTGGTTGTCTGTGTAGACATGTGTTACGTGCTCCCCTCCAGGTGAGCAGCCTTCACCCGGTCCACCGAGACGTGCTCGGCTCTGCCACCCAGGTCGACCACCAAGTGCTTGTCCCCGTGTTCCAAGACCCGGAAAGGCCCATCGTAAGGGGGCCGCAGGGGGCCTCTGTGCGCGTCGTGTCGGATGAACACATGCCCCGCCGAGCGGAGCTCCACGGGAACCCGGGACACCTGAGTTCCGTGCCGAGCAGTGGGGATCGGAGCAAAGGCCTCAGCGGCGTCCTGCAGTAAAGCCCGCTGGGCTGTCGCCGACCAGGGGGTCGATGCGTTGGGGAGGAAATCCCCCGGAACCCTCAGCAGCTGACCAAAGACCATCTCAGCCGCGGAGCACTGCAGATCCTCCTTAGGCGCGGTCCTCAGGCCCAGCATCACCCAAGGCAGCTTGAGGACCCAATTACCGTCCGTCAGGCCGGCCTTGAGGGCCGCCTTCATGGAGCGATGGCACCGTTCACATAGGCCGTTAGCCTGAGGGTGGTAAGCGGTAGTCCTGTGAAGCTTAACCCCCAAACCTCTCGCCACGGCGTTCCAGAGCTCGGACGTGAATTGTGAACCCCGGTCCGAGGAAATGTCTGACGGGGTGCCAAACCGACACACCCACGTCGCAATGAAAGCCCGGGCTATGTCAGCCGCCGATGTTGACACGAGAGGGACCGCCTCCGGCCAACGGGTTGTCCTGTCCACCATGGTGAGGAGGTAGGAAAAGCCCTGTGAGGAGGGTAATGGACCCACCAGGTCGATGTTGACGTGGTCAAACCTCCTCTCAGGCACCAGGAAACGCTCGAAAGGGGCCTTCGTGTGGCGGTGCACCTTAGCACGCTGACAAGCCACGCACTCACCAGCCCATGTCCTCACGTCCTTTTTCAGCCCCCGCAACAGAGAGTGCAATCTACTGTTTCACCATAACATCTAGAGGGGCGCTAAAAAAGCCTTCTTTCCACCTTTCTTAAGCTCTTTTCTGTTCTTTGGTTTTAGCGCCTGGCCGACGCGCTCACACATCACTCAGAGATATGTTTGTTTTTGGTACATTTATTTCCATGTTATCGTTTCTATTTCAACACTGGTCGTTCTCTTCTTTAAAACACACACATGAAGGTATCTTACCAGACGAGGTTGAAACAGTGTTTGTCATTTAAATAAAAAAATCTTCTCTTCTCTGCAGTGCAATGCAGCGGTCAAAAAACCGTGTGGCTTCACAACCAAACTAGAACCCAGCGCATAATCAGCAGGACTCTTTTAACCAGCTGAGGCAATCGCAGCACCAATCAGCCGCTCCGCCCAGCCGTGGCTGCGGATCACGATCACCTGACACCAATCAATTATACTCCATTACATACATTAAATGATTAAATAATCAACATAATAAATCAACGTTTTGGCTCCTACACTCCGGCCCCTAATTGTTATGGAATCACACATGACAATTACTAATAAACATAAAATGGAGAGCCAACACAAAACATTTGTTTGTTAACAACTATAATTCATATGAAGTCCACTGCGATATAGTGTCCATCTTCAGGGCTTCTGAACCTTTGTAGGGCGAATGTGTATTAACACATGAGTCCGTGTGTGTAAATGTGCTTGTGTGGTGCAAGAGGGGAAGGGGGCTAGATCTCATTTTGGAACTCGACCAGCAGTACCAGCTTCGTGATGGGTCGACGGAGTGTGCTGGTTTGTGTCTGTACTTCCACTTGTCGTACAAAACCTCTCGAGTCTGGCAAGACTTGCGTTATTCGTCCCATGAGCCAGGAATTTCTTGGAGCATTTTCGTCGACAATAAGGACAATGTCCCCGGTTGCGAAATTCCTCCTTTTCCTGTTCCACTTTTGCCTTATTTGGAGTTCCGGTAGGTATTCTTTGGTCCATCGCTTCCAAAATAAGTTGGCCATGTACTGAATTTTGCGCCATCTTCTCTTCCCGTGGCAGTCTCTCGGATTGAAGACACCAGGCGGAAGAAATGGTTTTGATTTGAGCAGCAAAAGGTGATTTGGAGTAAGGGGCTCTAAATCTCCAGGGTCGTTGGAAACAGTCGTTATGGGTCGATCATTTATGATCGCCTCCACTTCGCAGAAAAGTTTGGCAAGTCCTTCCACGTCAAGCTTCTGTTCTTGCGTGAGGGCACTGAGAATGCGTCTGACGGTTCTGATTTGTCTTTCCCAGATTCCTCCGTGGTGGGAGACTGCTGGTGGGTTAAATATCCAGTTTATTTCCTCTTTAAATCATGTGGTATTCGGAGTCGGAACAACTTAATCTTTTGAATAATCAACTTCAAAACTTATGTTAATGCTACCAATTATTAAGTAAGTGGTAATTAAAAACACCTCTGATTGTAGAAGACAAGCCTTCTCTCCTAACTCAAATAACTTTGTTGCTTTAAGACAATTTCATTAGAAGTTGTCTTAACTCAATAAACATTGATGCAAACTGTTGCGTTGATTTTCTTTGTTGAGCCAAGGCATTTGTTTTTAGAGTGTAGCCTAATCTGTTATCTGTAAACGTTAAATATACTGATTGAAGAGATAATCCACTAACATCTTTTAATACACATGTGTAGTTAATTTGATTCAAAAAATGTAAAAAAAAAAAAAATGTATTTCGGATGTTTTTAAAAAACATTTAAATAAACAAAGTCTTGGCTTTCAGAATATGAAACTTTTATTTCCAAAATCACACGATAAATACATTTTTGAAGCTTGTAAAGGGAAGATGACAGCTCTCACTCGCCACTCACTCCTCCTCCCTCCGGCTGACATTATGAATGTAAGGCGTATAGTAATCATAGATAACACGGCAGGGTCCGTTACAGTTTGTTTTCATCTGGTTTAAAATAAACAAAGTCTTGGCTTTCAGAATATTAAAATTGTTTCGGCAAATTCAGATGATAAATACAACGTTGAAGCTTGTAACGGCATAATTACAAGCGGAGAACGGAGTAACTTGACGTCACAGCAGGCATAACAACAGCCTGTGTTTCTCGTGAGTGTTTTCCCCGGGAAACACAATACACACAAACGCAAAAATACACAAACACACACACTCGCGAGCTTCCCCCAGACCTGTAATCCAAACGAAAATATCTTCCCTCCGTAGTATTTTGATCATTTGCTCTGCTAATCAATCAGATCGATGGATTCCAGAGATTTTTCTCAAACATGATGACTCCAAAACAGTCAGTGGGCACCACTTAACAGCCAATCAGAATGAGAATATGTTTCACATGTGACTTATTCAAATTGCGAGTGATTGAGTGACAGATGAAGGTTGTTTAGGAGAAAAAGTTTGAGAAGAAAAAGTTTGAGAGTGGCGCTCGGGAAAGGAAATTGTTGAGGGAAAAGGAGTTTTGAGACAAGCAGCTATTACAAAAAATGCCGAAGCTTACAGGTTACTTTAAACCTGTAGGCCAGGATGAGGAGGAAGGACAGATGAGTTCTGTACCGAGCGGCAGTGGGGCCTCGGAGCCAAGTAGGCCGTCTGGTTCTGATAGCGATGGAGTAGCGGGAGAGGAAAAACAGACAGGAGGGACATTATCTGTTGGAGGAGATGGAGAGGACGACGAGGACTTGCTACATGGAGGGGAGCCAACGGCAACCGGACAAATACATGAGGGAGGCCCGATACGTCACTCATCTGGAGGAGAGGACCAGGCGCGCAGAGCAGAGTGGAGAAGTGCGATCACAGATCCTGCCGAGGCTATACATGACTTTCATTTGTTGTTTAAATAGCGGGCCTACCAAACCTATCAGCCCCAGGGCCTGATGGCAGGTTAAGGTGGGCCTGCTCGTGGGGGACACGGACCGCGGTTGACGACGGCTAATGGCGGCCCCATTCGCACGTACGGCGTGAGGCCTATGTGTTTGTGTATTGGAGGACAGCGGTTCAACTAGGATTTTGTGATGGCAGACATTTATTTTCCCCTCCTCCTCCTTTTTATGTGCACACAGACTCCTGGTGGACGTTAGAAATAAACGCTTGGTTGATGCCTTGACGTTTTCCTCCCTCGTGTGTACACTTGGCAAGGCGGCGTACGACGGGCTGTCGGGCTCGCTGTCGGGAGCGGACATTTTTCTCAAGTTGTTGGCTGAATTTCCAGACCTGACGCTACCCACCTTCTCCGCACTCACCACCAAGCATGGCACCACGTCACCACCGAAGGTCCCCCAGTCTACGCCAGGGCCCGGCGGCTGAACCCTTCTAAGCTTGCAGTAGCGAGGGCGGAGTTTTCAATCATGGAGCGCCTGGGTATCGTCCGCCGTTCTGACAGTCCTTGGGTCTCTCCTCTACACTTCGTTCCCAAGCCGAACAGTGGTTGGCGCCTGTGCGGGGATTACCGCCGCCTCAACGACGCCACGACGCCTGACTGCTACCCGGTGCCGCACATTCAAGAATTGTCAGCACATCTGGCCGGTATGTTGGTGTTTTCTAAAGGGGACCTGGTGCGCGGATACCACCAGGTGCCCATGCATCCCCTGGACGTTCCCAAGATGGCAGTGATAACGCCGTTTGAACTTTTCGAGTTCCTGCGGATGCCTTTTGGGCTCAAGAACGCCGCTCAAACGTTCCAGCGCCTGATGGATTCGGTGCTACGGGACCTGCCCTTTGTGTTCGTCTACCTGGACGACATACTCGTCGCCAGCGCCTCGGTGGAGGAGCACCTGTCACACCTCTGAGCCCTTTTCACGAGGCTCAGCCAGCACGGGTTGATAATCAATCCTGCAAAGTGCCAGTTCGGGGTGTTTGACATTGACTTCCTCGGACACAGCGTCACCAAAGGCGGTGCAGCACCCCTGCCGGCGAAGGTTTAGGCTGTTGCGGCGTTTCCTCGCCCGCTCACAGCTCTGTCGCTCCCTGAGTTCCTGGGGATGGTGACTTTCTACCACCGTATCATCGCCCGGGCCGCCCACATTATGCGGCCGCTGTATGAGGCTTTGAAGGGTACGACCCCCATCCAGGCGATCGACTGGACGGCGGATGCTGAGTCTGCTTTTACGGAGGTCAAGACCGCGTTGGCGCACCCATCGTCCACGGCTCCCATATCCATTACCACAGACGCATCGGACTACGCCATTGGTGCGGTGCACGAGCAGTGGGTGGAGGGCGCTTGGCAGCCACTCGCCTTTTTCCACCGTCAGCTGACACCCAGAGAACGCAGGTAAGCGCTTTTGACCGAGAACTCTTTGGACTCTGGCTGGCCCTGCGGCCAGAGGCGTTTTCTCCTGGATGCCAAGGGAAGCCAGGCTTCCCCTGTTTTTTCGGATTGTAGTTATAATTTTAATAAATAAATAAAAACACTTTGTTTAGTGTCAGAAATTCTTCTTTGCTGTGTGTTGCTGCCGGCCCGTCTCTCCCCCATTCTCATTGAGTATTTTACAAAGAGTGAAACAGCGCCTGTAGGAGCCAAAACGTTGATTTATTATGTTGATTATTTAATCATTTAATGTATGTAATGGAGTATAATTGATTGGTGTCAGGTGATCGTGATCCGCAGCCACGGCTGGGCGGAGTGGCTGATTGGTGCTGCGATTGCCTCAGCTGGTTAAAAGAGTCCTGCTGATTATACTCTGGGTTCTTGTTTGGTTGTGAAGCCACACGGTTTTTTGACCGCTGCATTGCACTGCAGAGAAGAGAAGATTTGTTTATTTAAATGACAAACACTGTTTCAACCTCGTCTGGTAAGATACCTTCATGTGTGTGTTTTAAAGAAGAGAACGACCAGTGTTGAAATGGAAACGATAAAATGGAAATAAATGTACCAAAAACAAACATATCTCTGAGTGATGTGTGAGGCTTTTTTATTCGTCAAAAAACCCAGCTTGATGAGCGATGGTCCGTGGAAATGTTCGTTTTGAAAACAAGAACTCATAACAGTGTGTCAAACACTCGCCTTCGTTTTACTACGGATTCTACTTCTTGGAACGACGGTGTTGTGAAACGTGAATAGCCGCGTTCACACTGCGGTACTTTTCCCACAAAGGTTCATGCGAACTTAGTTCATGATCGCGTTCACACCAAAAAGAGCCGGTACTAAAAGTAGTTCATGCGAACCTTTTTACCCCCTCGAAAGTCCCTGCTAGAGAGCAGGGACTTTCGAGCGGCTCTTTTTTGAGAAAAGAGCTATATTCCTGATTGGCTGGGCGAATTGCAAACCACGCCCCGTAAAACTCCCAAAAAGTTTTGTGAAGCCGCCATTTTATTATCCTTGCATTAGCATTATTAGCATTAGCATTAGCCCAGCGCAGAAACGCAGAGAGACTAACTTATGGCAACACAAAATAAAACATGGGAGCGGTGGAGATGAGGAGGTGTCGGCGTTCTGGCGATTTACTCAGAAGGCTTCAGTAGAAGCTGCTGGGACTCCCAGCAGCTTCTACTGAAGCCTTCCGAGTGAAGCCAGTCCCCAACTCCGGGGACTTCCGGCCGGGGACTTTGGGCGGCAGTATACGCCGTGAAGTGGTTTGCGGCCTGCCAGTAAACCCAAAGCAGAAGAAGAAGAAGTGACGTCAGCGGCTTCATTTGCCTAATCCACCCCCAGGGACTTTTTCTGGTGTGAACGCGATCTGTACTTAGTTCATGAGAACTAAAGAGTTTGCATGAACTAAGTTCGCATGAACCTTTGTGGGAAAAGTACCGCAGTGTGAACGCGGCTAAAGACTGAAGGCAACAATCACTCCTCCTGACTTACGTATGTAACGCGTCACTGCTGTGGAGCGTTCAAAGACTGTTGGAAACGTCTCAACTCAAGGCAAGACAACGAAAGTCCACAAACAATGAAGTAAAATTCAAAAGGAATAAACGTGTTGAACAAAAATGGCAGACATGGAAAGCTTGGAAAGTGACATTGACTGTGTGTACATGGAAAGGCTCAAATGACTGAAATCATCAAGGAGTGCAAAATTGGGTGCATTGACAAGGAAAAGAAATGAAATCAGACAATTAATGGAAAATGTCCGCAATGTGGAACGGGTTAAGTCGAAAATGGAAATTGAGTTTACACAACTACGCAAGGAAATGGAACAGTTAAATGATTCTGTTCAAGCTTTAATGTCCACTGAGGAGGAGAAAGAGGTGGATCAGGATGAATGGTACAACCCCAAAGCAGCTGCCTTGGAAGAGTTTACTCAGGAGGTCTTAAACTGGATCGCTGATGCTCCTGTGTCCAATGTGGTCCAGACAAACATAAAAGGACATACGAGTGTTGCACCTCAGGACAGTATTTCAAACGTAAAGAGTGTTCATTCACAAAGTTCAAGGAGATCCTCTCGGTCTTCTATCACATCTGCTAAAATAAAGTCGAAATGCAGAATTGTTAGCACGAGCTGCTAGGCTGGCTCAGAAGCAAGCACTGGAAAGGGAGGAAGCCGGTTTGAAGGAAAGAAAGGAACAGCTGGAACTTGAAACAGATATTGCAGCAAACACTGCGAAATGAAGTGTAATCAAAGGAATGGAGGATTCTCATGCAGGCATGAACCAAGCAGGAGACAGAATGAATGAATATTTGGATAACTCACTGTTTGTGAGTACAGCATTAGAGCAAGAAAATGCTCATCTGAATGCTAACAAGTATACACCAAACATCAATAAAACTACAAATACTGTTAATAGTGAAACACAATTCATACCACAACGTCCCGAAAGTTCAACTTCATCCAGCACGTCTTCTAGCAAGGGAGAGGGCAGTATGAACGGCTTAATAAGCATCATGGAAAAACAGACCATAATAACAGAAACAATGGTAAAGCAGCAGAAACTTTCTTCATTACCCCCGCTCAGCATTCCTACCTTCAACGGAAACCCTTTGGACTATCGGTCCTTCATAAGAGCATTTGAGCATGGTATTGAAGAGAAAACAGAAATCAGTAAGGACAGGCTTTACTTCTTGGAGCAATGCACTATTGGCCAACCAAGAGAGCTTGTGCGCAGTTGCCAATATATGCAATCTGACAAAGGATACACGGAAGCAAAAAGGTTGTTGAAGCATCATTATGGAGATGAATATCTTATCGCGACAGCCTACATCGACAAGGCTCTCAATTGGCCATCTATTAAACCTGAGGATCCGCAAGCTTTAAAAACCTTTGCTATGTTTCTTAATGGATGTCTCAATACAATGGATAGTGTGGAATACATGGAGGAAATGGATCACCCAATCAACATGTGAGCTGTTCTTTCTAAACTCCCATATAAGCTGAGTGAAAACTGGAGGGCTAAAGCTTGTGACATACAAGATAGAAACAACAGAAGAGTTAAGTTTGAAGATCTAGTGAAGTTTGTCGACCATCATGTTATGATTCTGTTTAGTTGGTATTTTTGTTGTGTGCTTTTGTGTGCTATTTCCTGTCTCACCCCTCTCTTCTCTGTGTTCCTCTGCAGGGCTGGCGTGTGACAGGGAGTTGGCTGGCTCCTCCCAGTAGCAGACGAGGCACACCTGTTTCCACTCACCTCTTCACCTGTAGATATAAAAGCCCGGTCCTCATGCCACTTCCTGCCGGATAATTCCTCTGTGTTTCGACCCTCCGGTGTGTCTCGCTGCTCTCCTCGTTGTTTGGATTATTGTTTGGATTTTTGCCAGCCAACTTCCTGACTCCACTGCCGTATGTTTTGTTTTCTGCTTGAATAAAGCTTTCTGTTTATTGACCATCTCTCTCCAGTCTTTTGCTTTGGGGTCCAAGATTCTATAGGCCGTAACAGAATTATCTGGCCAAAGCATGGACCCTGCAGACACTGAGAGATTGAAGCAAGCTATTTCGACACAGGGAGCTCGTGTGGGGCAGCACGAACAAGCCATACAAGGTATCATGGAATCCCTCCACAACCGTAATACCGGTTTCACTCAACTCAGCGGCCGCTTGGACCAGTCTTTCACCCAGCTCAACACTCTGACGGCTCCAGCTCCTGCGCCACCGCCTCCAGCTCCTCAGATTCCAGTCATTCATCCCGGCCAACCCCGTGAACCATTCATCCCCACCCCTGTGAGGTATTCAGGTGATTCAGGGACATGCAGTCAGTTTCTTCACCAGTGCTCCATAGTTTTTGATCAGCAGCCTTTAACTTACTCCTCTGACAGAACTAGAGTAGCTTTCATTATGAGTTTGTTATCGGATAAAGCAGCTGCATGGGCGGTAGCCATAGCCAAGAGTAACCCAGCTATCTATAACTCATTTCCTGTGTTTGAGACCGAGATGTATCGAGTTTTTGACCACCCGCTTCAGGGTAAGGAGGCCGGTAATCGGCTCCTTTCTTTACGCCAGGGTTCTGAGTCAGTCTCCACTTACTCAATTGATTTCCGCATTCTCGCAGCAGAGAGCGGGTGGGATGAGACGGCTCTACAGATAGTTTTTTGACGTGGATTAAACGAGGAGTTAAAGGACGAGCTAGCTGCTCGAGATGAGACTTCGTCCCTTGAGGAGTTAATTTCTTTGGCCATTCGCTTAGATAATCGCCTCCGTGAGAGGCGTAGGGAGAGAACAGACAGGCAGAGATTCCCTCTCCCCTTTTCCCAACCCAAGTCACCACGTCCGCCTGGACAGTCTGCACCTCCTCACCAACGCCTGGAGCCTTTCTCCTACCGGGACCCACCCACCGTCTCCTCATCCCTAAGCCCAGAGGAGCCTATGCAGCTGGGGAGAATGAGGCTTTCACCTGCTGAACGGGAACGCCGTTTCCTCCAGAGGCTCTGCATATACTGTGGTCAGGCTGGCCACATTCGAGCCAACTGTTCCGCTCGGCCAAAAGAGCAGGCTCAGCAGTCGGGGGAGTGGCGCTGGTGAGCCATACTTCTGTCTCCCCTTCCCACGCTAATCGTCTCCAGTTAAAGGGTACGGTTTCTAGTTCTCAAGTTTCCCTTCCTCTCCAAGTCTTAGTTGATTCAGGGGCTGATGAACATTGTATTGACTCTGACCTGGTTTTCCAGTCTAATCTCCCCTCAGAACTCCTTCCCGAGCCCAAGAACATTTTTTCTCTTGATGGTAGGCTTCTTGCCCGTGTAACTCACCGTACTGCCCCAGTGTCATTGTTACTCTCAGGTAATCATCACGAGACCATTTCCCTGTATCTCATTCCCTCACCCCTTTCTCCGCTGGTGTTAGGTCTCCCCTGGCTTAAACTCCACAACCCACACATAGACTGGGCCACCTTATCCATCGTCAATTGGAGTTTGTTCTGCCACTCTCACTGTTTACACTCTGCCATACCCACCACTGTTACTTCAAAACCTGTTCCCCCCAGACCTGTTGACCTCACGTCAGTTCCCTCTGAGTATCATGACCTCCAGGAGGTTTTCAGCAAGGATCGTGCCCTGTCTCTACCACCTCATCGACCTTATGACTGTGGCATTGACTTGCTCCCCGGTGCTCCCTTGCCTTCGAGCAGACTTTATAATATCTCCAAGCCGGAGAGGGAGGCCATGGAGACTTATATCACTGACTCTGTTGCTACTGGTCTCATTCGCCCTTCTCGCTCTCCATTGGGGGCAGGGTTTTTTTTTGTTGACAAGAAGGATAAGACTCTACGCCCCTGTATTGATTTCAGGGGCTTGAATGACATTACTGTAAAGAATAAGTATCCTCTTCCGCTCATAGACTCAGCTTTTGGTTTCCTCCATCAAGCCACCATCTTCTCTAAGTTGGACCTCCGAAATGCCTACCACCTAGTTAGGATAAGGGAGGGAGACGAGTGGAAGACTGCGTTTAAGACGCCCCTGGGACATTTTGAATATTTAGTTATGCCTTTTGGGTTAACTAACGCCCCTGCTGTGTTTCAGACACTCATTAACGATGTCCTTCGTGATATGCTTAACAGATTTGTCTTTGTGTATCTTGATGATATCCTCATTTTCTCTCGTGACCCCCAAGAACATGTCCAACACATGAGGTTGGTGCTACAGAGACTCCTGGAGAACAGACTTTATGTTAAGGCTGAGAAGTGTGCCTTTCCTGTTTCCTCTGTTTCATTCCTGGGTTTTGTGGTAGACAAGGGACAGGTCAGAGCCGACCCTGCCAAAGTCATGGCAGTGGCCTAATGGCCCACTCCTACAACGAGAAAGCAACTCCAAAGGTTTCTTGGTTTTGCCAACTTTTACCGCAGGTTTATTCGTGACTATAGTCGAGCAGCCGCCCCACTCACCAAGCTCACCTCAGTTAAAGTTCCCTTTGTGTGGTCATCTGAAGCTGAGGCTGCTTTTGTTATGTTGAAGTGTTTGTTTTCCGCTGCTCCTGTGTTATCTCACCCTGATTCTTCAGCCCCTTTCGTGGTCGAAGTGGATGCCTCCGACACTGGTGTAGGGGCAGTCCTCTCCCAGCGCTCAGCCTCCGACCAGAAGTTGCATCCCTGCGCCTTCTTTTCCCGCCGGCTCTCCCCGGCAGAAAGAAACTATGATGTGGGAAATCGGGAGCTTCTGGCAGTAGTCTTAGCCCTGCAGGAATGGAGGCACTGGCTTGAAGGCACAACTCATCCGTTTGTGGTATGGACGGACCACAGAAACTTAGCTTATCTCCGTTCTGCTCGCAGGCTCAACTCTCGCCAGGCTCGATGGGCACTTTTTCTGGGCCGGTTCAGCTTCACCCTCACCTATCGGCCAGGCTCACGGAACATCAAGGCAGACGCCCTGTCACGTCAGTTCGCTCCTCCGGTTGAGGAGCCATCCGCGGGAACCATTCTTCCATCCTCCTGTGTGGTGGGAGTAGCCAGGTGGGAGGTTGAGAGGGTGGTCCTGGAGGCACAAGAGGACCATCCAGCTCCTGAGGGTTGTCCACCGGGTCGGCTGTTCGTTCCACCGCACGCCAGATCTTCAGTGCTCCAGTTGGGACATGATTCTAAGATAGCTTGCCATCCAGGAGCACTTCGGACTCTAGGCCTCATCCAACAACGCTTCTGGTGGCCCTCCATGTCCTCTGATGCCAAGAAGTATGTCGCCGCCTGCTCCATCTGCGCCCGCAGTAAGGCATCCCACCGCCCCCCTGCTGTTCTTCTCCGCCCTCTTCCCATTCCTCATCGGCCTTGGTCTCACATCGCCATGGACTTCGTGACGGGTCTTCCCCCATCGGAAGGAAATACAGTTATCCTGACGATTGTTGACCGCTTTTCCAAGGCCGTACACTTCGTTCCCCTACCTAAGTTACCTTCTGCTCTGGAGACTGCTACACTAATCACCCAGCATGTTTTTAGATTGCATGGCATTCCTCTGGACATTGTTTCTGACAGGGGTCCGCAATTTGCCTCTCGAGTCTGGAAAGCCTTTTGCCAGGCATTGGGGGCGTCGGGCAGTCTGTCATCAGGTTACCACCCGCAGACCAACGGCCAGACTGAGCGTGCGAATCAGGACCTGGAGGCAGCCCGTCGCTGTGTCTCTTCTCACCATCCAGTCTCCTGGGCCTCCCACCTGCCTTGGGTTGAATATGCCCACAACTCCCTGGTTTGCTCCGCCACAGGAATGTCTCCATTCATGGCTTCTGTTGGGTTCCAACCCCCTCTCTTCCCCACCCAGGAGAGGGATGTGGCAGTCCCCTCAGTACAGGGGCATCTTCGGCGGGCCCGCAGAGTCTGGCATGAAGCTCGGGCAGCTCTCGTTCGCACTGCTGCTCGCAACCAGAGGCTTGCAGACCGCCATCGCACTCCAGCCCCGGACTACCAGCCCGGTCAGAAGGTCTGGCTGTCCTCCCGTGATCTGCCACTCCAGACTGACTCCCGCAAACTGACACCCAGGTACATTGGCCCGTTTGTCATTGAACGGATTATTAACCCCGCTGTGGTTAGGCTCAAGCTGCCTGCTGCCTTGAATGTCCACCCAGCATTTCATGTCTCACTTCTCAAACCAGTTTCCTCCAGTCCTCTGAGCCCTCCGGCCAAACCCCCTCCTCCCCCTCGGAGTATTGACAATCATCCTGCTTTCACCGTCCAGCGGTTGTTGGATGTACGAAGGCGAGGCCGGGGATTCCAGTACTTGGTGGATTGGGAGGGATACGGACTAGAGGAGCGTCAATGGGTCTCCCGCTCCCTGATTTTGGACCCTGCTCTCCTTAGGGACTTTTATGGAGGCGGAGGCGTCCGTTGAGGGGGGGGTACTGTTATGATTCTGTTTAGTTGGTATTTTTGTTGTGTGCTTTTGTGTGCTATTTCCTGTCTCACCCCTCTCTTCTCTGTGTTCCTCTGCAGGGCTGGCGTGTGACAGGGAGTTGGCTGGCTCCTCTCAGTAGCAGACGAGGCACACCTGTTTCCACTCACCTCTTCACCTGTAGAGATAAAAGCCCGGTCCTCATGCCACTTCCCTGCCAGATAATTCCTCTGTGTTTCGACCCTCCGGTGTGTCTCGCTGCTCTCCTCGTTGTTTGGATTATTGTTTGGATTTTTGCCAGCCAACTTCCTGACTCCACTGCCGTATGTTTTTTGTTTTCTGCTTGAATAAAGCTTTTTGTTTATTGACCATCTCTCTCCAGTCTTTTGCTTTGGGGTCCAACATTCTATAGGCCGTAACACATCATGCTAGAATCCTTTCTCATCCAGTGTTCGGAAACTTAAAGGAAATTCCAAATACATCAGCAAAGACAAGCTACACATTCGTTCCTGCTACTCCCAGCGCAAGGTTCAAACCGAGATCTTATAGTTATATAAAAGTGGTTTTGCCTCTAGTGGTTTTGCCACTAGTGTATCCCCATTACCTCAGAAAGAAAACAGTAACCGACACAGTGACACATCCCAGTCAAACCGATGCATCTACTGTAAAGGAGAACATCATCTTTCTGCTTGCAATCAGATTCTCAAAAACACCCACAAAGAGAAGTTGGAATTCCTCAGAAGCAAAGGACTTTGCTTTGGATGTTTGGAAAAGGGCCACATGAGTAAAGGATGCAAACAAAGACATACCTGCAAAGAGTGCAATCTCACACACCCCACTCTGTTGCATTTCAGTAATATCGAGTCGAGCAAAGGAAAGGTAAAGACTGTTGCAAATGCTTTAGTGGATATGGATAAAGATGATTCACGGGAGGAGGACATTGGGGCCGGTGAGCCTGAAGGCACCCTGGCTATTGTTCCTGTGAAGGTGAAAACAAAAAATGGTAATACCATCATAACAACATACGCCTTTCTGGACCCAGGTAGTACGGCTACCTTTTGCACAGAGTCCATTCTACAGCTGCTTCAAGTGACTGGACGCAACACGGAGATACTCCTACGAACAATGAATAAAGAGGAGTCAGTTAAAACATCTGTTGCATGTGACCTTGAAATATGTGGTCTCGAAAGTAACCAGTATGTAGCACTTCCACCTGTTTATTCCCAAAACAAAATACCAGTACGAAAGGCAAATATTCCCTCTCAGGAGGACATGGGACAATGGGAATACCTGAAAGAGGTCAATATACCACAAATTGATGCAGAGGTTGGCTTGCTAATCGGGTGCAACGTGCCCAAAGCTCTAGAGCCACGCAAAGTCATAAACAGCCAAGGGAATGGCCCGTACGCTGTTAAGACCATTTTAGGTTGGACAATAAATGGACCTCTAGGAAGGTCAGATATGACTCGTTGGATTAAGCCAGTCGTTACAGCAAACATAATTTCTGTTGTGGACATCGAGGAATTGTTGAAGCAACAAGTGAAGCTGGACTTTCCAGAACATCAACACAAGGAGCGTCTGGAAATGTCAAGAGAGGATCACAAGTTCATGGAAAGTGTCTCTAATTCTGTCAAGTTAGTAGACGGACACTACAGTATTGGACTGCCATTAAAGGAAAAAGGACTTGATTTCCCCAATAATAGACGTGTTGCTGAACAAAGAGCTTTGTAACTAAAAAGAAAATTCCAACAAAACAACAAATTCTACAAGGAGTACAAAGAGTTCATGGCGGATGTTGTTGATAAAGGTTTTGCCGTCAGAACGACACCTGAACAAAAACACAAGGCAAATCAAAGCAAAAGGAGCTGGTATATTCCACACCACGGCGTGGACCATCCAAAAAAGCGTAAACTGAGGCTGGTTTTTGATTGCGGTGCAACTTACCAGAGCACATCTCTGAATGCACGTCTTCTCCAAGGCCCAGATTTAACCAACAGTCTTATTAGTGTCCTTACAAGATTCCGGCAGAAGAACATTGCATTCATGGCAGATATTGAAGCCATGTTCCATCAGGTCAAGGTGCCAGAGGAAGACTCAGATCTTCTCACATTCTTGTGGTGGCCCGATGGAGATCTCAGTAGTGAGCTAGAAGAGTACCAAATGGTTGTATACATCTTTGGAGCAACATCCTCGCCTAGTTGTGCCAACTTTGCCCTACAACAGTGTGCAAGAGACAATGTGGATGACTTTAGCCCAGAGGCTGTCTCTTCGATGCTAAGACATTGTTATGTGGACGATTGCCTAAAATCAATGGAAGACGAGAGGAAGGCAGTGATAATCGCTCACGAACTTAAAACCCCGTGCAGTAAGGGTGGTTTTAAGTTAAACAAATTAGTAAGCAAAAGCAGAGCTCTACTACAAACAATACCCGAGGAAAGTAGATCAAAGGAAATCAAGGATCTGGATCTGGATAAAAGTACCCTACCTGTTGAAATCAAATCAAATCAAATCAAGTTTATTTATAAAGCACATTTTAAAACAACTTTCGGTCGCGCCAAAGTGCTGTACATGAATAAAAAATATACGGAACATATTGCAATTTGTAGCATTTAAGTTAAAAACAACAAATATAAAGGCAGACACAGTTAAAATACAAAATGAAAAATGTCATGCTCTGCTCACTTTTAAAAGGCCAGAGAGAAAAAGTGTGTTTTTATAGAGGATTTAAAAGCCCCTAGTGTCTGGGCCGACCTCACAGGTAAGGGCAGAGTGTTCCAGAGCCTGGGACCAGCTGCTGCGAAGGCTCGGTGCCCTCTAGTTTTTAGCCTGGTTTTCGGCACTACCAGCAGCATTTGGTCGGCAGACCTTAGAGCTCTGGCTAGGGTGTATCGCTGGATTAAGTCAGCTATATAAGCCGGAGCCAGCCCGTTTAGGGCCTTAAAAACAAATAAAAGGAGTTTAAAATCTATTCGGAACCGAACTGGAAGCCAGTGAAGTGAGGCCAGAATGGGGGTAATGTGGTCACGCCTTTTGTGGCCAGTCAGGAGACGTGCAGCTGCGTTCTGTACTAGCTGCAGGCGTTTTATGGATGCCTGATCCATGCCCACATACAAAGCGTTGCAGTAGTCCAGTCGCGATGTCACAAAAGCGTTAATTACCCTCTCTAAGTCTTTAAAAGATAAAAACGACTTGGTCTTAGCCAATAGTCGTAATTTAAAAAAGCAGGTTTTGACTACTGAAAGAGCTCTCGGAGTTCAGTGGTGCACGGAAACTGACTCATTCCATTTCAAATGCACTCCTCAGGATAAACCACTTACCAGGAGAAGTATTATATCAGTCGTGAGCTCTATATTTGATCCGCTGGATATGTTGTCCCCTGTGATCCTCCCTGCAAAGCAAATCTTGCAAACATTGACAGGAATAAGGCTAGGATGGGACGAAAATATTCCTGAAGAATGTAAGGAACAGTGGTTGAGCTGGCTACACCACTTGCAATTACTGAGAGACTTCAAAGTCAAAAGATGCATCACACCACTCAACTTTGGAGATCCAGTCTCTGCTCAGCTTCACCACTTTGGAGATGCTCGTGAAAGTGGTTACGGACCGGTGTCTTACCTTCGCCTAACAAACAAAGCAAATGCAGTTCATTGTTCCTTTATCATGGGTAAGGCCAGAGTAGTTCCACTCAAACCTGTGACCATCCCAAGCATGGAGCTTACCGCTGCCACTGTAGCCGTCCGGATGGACCGAATGTTGCAGGAAGAGTTGGAGCTTAAACTCCAGCCATCCGTGTTTTGGACTGACAGCACGTCTGTGCTGAAGTACATACAAAATGAAACTACAAGATTCCACACCTTCGTCGCCAACAGAGTCGCAGTCATTCGATCTGCTTCAGAGACTTCCCAATGGAGGTATGTTAATGGTTGCCTGAATCCAGCTGACTGTGTTTCAAGGGGAATCTCTGTAAGTGGCTTTCTGAGAGATGAACCCTGGTTAAGGGGACCAGAGTTCCTCAGTCTCCCTGAGCATCAGTGGCCTACATCTCCAGATTTCACTCTAACAGCCAGCGACCCTGAAGTGAAAGTGTTTGCAGTAAGTGTCACCCCCATGGAAGAAAGCTCTGGTGCGGTGAACAAGTTGCTCACTTACTATTCCCACTGGCATCGCCTGAAAAAAGCTGTGGCCTGGATGCTACGCATAAAATCCGCTCTGATGGCGAGGGCAAAAATGGATTTGAAGGAAAAGAGAGTAAAACATGAAAAAGGACCCCTCACTGTTGAAGACTTGGAGGAAGCGGAAGCTGCCATAATTCAGTTTTGTCAGTCCGCTTCATTTAAGGATGAGATAACGGCGCTAAAGAAAGGACTTGCAGTAAAAAGGAGCAGTCATCTTCACAAACCCATTCTGCAGAACAACTTGGTAACAGTTGGCGGAAGGTTAGCAAAATCCGCAATGCCAGCCGAAGTCAAAAGACCAATTATCTTACCTGCAAACAATCATGTGACTCAACTCCTCCTCAGACATGTCCATGAGAACATAGGGCACAGTGGAAGGAGTCACACTCCGTCACGTTTAAGGCAGACATATTGGATTCCTGGAGGAAATTCTGCCATCCGAAAAATCCTCTCTAAATGTGTAACCTGCCGGAAACTCAATGGTGTAAAAAGTCAGCAATTCATGGCAGACTTGCCGGAAGAAAGAGTTACCCCTGAGGATCCGCCCTTCACAAACGTGGGCGTGGATTTCTTTGGCCCATTTGAGTTGAAACAGAGAAGAGCCACAGTTCAAAGATACGGTGTAATTTGTACCTGTCTAAACATCAGAGCAGTTCACCTTGAACTCGCACACAGTCTCAACTCTGACTCTTGCATTTATGCCATCAGGAGATTCATTGCAAGAAGAGGCCCTGTCAAGGTCATGAGGTCAGACAACGGAACCAACTTGGTTCAAGCTGAACGTGAACTGAAAGAAGCAATACAAGAGTTAAACCACACACAAATCCAGAACAAGCTTCTTAAAAGTAATTTTAAGTTGTATGTACTTAATTACCCTCATTGTGAACACACGTTTTTAAGTTGACAACCATTTATAAATTAAGTTGCTCCAAATATATTGTTTTCAATAGTTTATTTTCTTAGCTTTTTCATGTTTTTGCCTTTAAAGAAATAAATCAATTGATTCCACAACAAGAATATTAGGCAATTCACTTTTTATTTTGAACTGCAGTTGTTTATTTCAACGCATGATGTTTCAGTCAGGAGAGAATTCCTTTAGTTTGAACATGTATTGACGCCATATGATAAGGTGCATGAACACCTGAAGTCACAGCTGACTGCAGGAGAGAGGAGAACCATGTTATAGTTTGGCTGCAGCTCGCTGATTGGCTGCTGGAGAATGAGGTGAAATGTAATAGGTTAAAGAGACCGCCTGTGAGGAGCTGGTTATATGCAGCTGGGGAGTGAATGTATATACACCCCGTCTTCCTGAAAGAACTTGCGCTGAGCTTCATTTCAATCTTGAGAAAAAAGATAAATAACACAAATGTAAATTGCCCCACAAATAATAAATAAACACAATAGCCATATTACCATGGGACACGGGGACACAGCTAATACATGCTGCCATCACAACGAAGTTAGAGGCCTTTGCAGATTTAAAACCAGTGCCAAATATGTCAAATCTGTAAAGTTGTTGTAAAACTACAGAAACAAACTCCCAATGGCCACCAGTCTGCAGATCACACATCCATTTGACAAAAGATGTAACAAAGATGTTTCCACTGCCGACAGTCGTTGTTTCAAACTGTAGAACACATTTAACGCAGAATGCTCTTTCATTTGTTTCCCTCCACCACGATGGCTGCATCGTATGGTCAGATCCTGGGTGGACCGGTCTCTGATGAAGGCGATATTCAAGTCCTTTTGAAGGCAAGGCAAGGCAAGTTTATTTATATAGCACTTTTCAACACAATGCAATTCAAAGTGCTTTACAAAAAATGAAAGACATTAAGCAAATGGCATTTAAAATCAGTCATTAAAAAGAAATGCTAATAAAATAAACATTAAAAGAAACAATACACATTTTGAAGCACATTAAATAATAGGTTAGCGCATAAGAGATCATGAATTAGGTAATTGCATACTTTTTAAACTCTTAGCTAATTCAGAGCCATTATTACCAGCTGCTAAAGCAACGCTGGTATTGTTTTCACCTATTGAGTCTGCATGTGTGTGTCGTCATGGCAATGTGGTCCTGAAGACACACAGAGGTGCTTTTGAGTACTTTGCCTAGTGTTTCAATGCATGTGGACAGATTTTGTCAATCCCAACCGTGCACGTGTTAGTGTACCTTCTCATCTGTTTAGCAGGTTCCATACGACATGTGAACTGGTTGAGAGAAGAGCAGAAGCCACTTCTCAAATGTTACACAATCCTTTTCCCGTGCCATTGCTGTCAACACCTATCCATGCTGAACGTTGCTAAGATATTATTGATTGGGGTGTGGCCAAAAGTGCAATATGCTTCAGAATGTAACCGACAGAGAGCAGTGCTTTTGTCCTGTGTCACTGTGCCCGTGGATTTGATTTGATTTCAAGATTTTTAATTACGTCGCTAAACTCCTTGAAAATGTCCTCTTCTTTTTCTCCAAGGTACACGACTAGGCAGCCAACCCAGTCTCATGGCATTTCGTGTTCACCAACACGATTTTTAATCTATTGATTCGTGTTCACCATCACGATTTGCCCCTTTTTTTCGTGTTGCACAGCACGATTTTAAAAGCAATGTATTTCTACTGGTAATGTGTTTCGTGCCTGCAGGCTGCAGCACGTCTTTTTCTCCAGTCGGGTCGAGGAAGACCGGAAGCTGTGTGGTTCATAAAAACATGTTCTTACTCAATATCAAGCCACAGTTATTGCTTTTATTTGAAAATCGTATAATTTCGGACTTTTGTTGCCATCTGTGAGGAAAATAAATGGGGCTCAGAGCCTCAGGATACTGAAATCTGTATTTTTAAATATTTTTTTCCTTCTAATTTGTTATTCTTTTCAAAATAACACACTGTTATTTACTCACCAATAACACACAATTATCCTTGCTTTTATTTATTGGTTTAATTCCATAATCTCGGGCTTTTTTGGCGTCCGTCAGGAACTGAATTTCAAAATAAAAATAACCGGAAACAGACGTAGGCATTTCGAGCGATTACCCAAGATGCTCAGCTATGGTTTTCAACTCGCTGATTGGATGTTTTAGCCGCAATGCATGCTGGGATTTGGTGTTTATATGATATGAAATCCGGAAAACATTTTAAAAGAATAAAATAATACTTAATTCCGAGTGCTCTTGCTTTTCTCTTTGAAAGTCATCACATAACGGCATTGTAATACACGGTTCGGCTGCATTACATATTACAGATCTGCCGTAGTTCTTTATTTAGAGAGCCCTGATGAGAAGACCTTTGGAAAAATTGGAAGAAATGCCGCCGAAACTGAATACTTAACGTGGATCATAAATATATCAACAATTAAACAACATCTTCAATTTATCTTCACACAATACGTCTCCTTGCAGTATCAACACTAATTCGGCTGACTTTTACATTTGATCTAATTCATAGATAGGTTATATTTACACCATAACGGTGCGCAGCTGATAGAAAAGGACTGTAGTTTTTAAAGATATTACTGATTTTCTTTGAATATAAGAATGTAAATACTGAGTCTGAAATAGTATAGCAATATGCTGTAAAATTATGTGAAAGCATGAATAAAACTACACATCTTCAGATGTTGTACATACACACCAATAATACAAAGTTATTATGGCTGTGTGTACCTTGTGTACACCTCCTAGTGGTTAAAGCACGTTATTGAATTATTATTTTTATGTGTTATATTTGATTTAAAAAATATTAAGAGTACATACTTTCATAGGGGGAAAGTATAAATATAGAAATATAGAATATACAAAATCAAGAAGATACTATAAGTGATCTCTACAATAAAACAGTTTAGTGCAGGATGTACAAAGATATTAATAGGAGGAGGTGCAAAACAGAAAAACGGATTAACCTTTATTTAAACATTAAATAACAGATTAAGGTCTTCTTTTAAATAAGAAAAAAACGTTGGGGGTATCTATCTACAGATAAATATTAAGCCTGACAAAGTACTTAACGTCTAATATATTGCTTTCTTGCAATGTTAACTATGTTGAAGCACTTATTTTAACTGATATTATACATATGGATTATACTCTTATGTATGTAGATAGAATAAGAAATGTGCAGAATATGACAGTTTAATGGTGGAGGTACACACATATTGATAGATGTCTTGTAATGCACTGTTGAGGAACCTGTGACGCAAGTTTTTCATTAATTGCATAACTACACCGTAGTTGTGTATATGATATGTTAATAAACCTTTGAACATCTTGAAAGGGATGTGCAAAATAGCCATAATATAAAGTCTTTAATTAACTATTAGTAGAGAATAACGAGTAATGAATATACTTTATTACTCGTTTCCATTCATGTCAATTGCAGATACATGTTTAGTCTTCTCAAGCACCAACTATCAAATATCTCTCCTGATTGTTGGCACTTGACAATCACCTTCCCTGAATTTTACTCAGGTCACGTGTAACTAAAGTCTGATTTTATATTTCACATAATTAATCAGAATCTGCAAAGTACCTCAAATAAATGCAGTGGAGTAAAAATACCAGGTTAACCTCTGAATTGTCGTGGAGTAGAATTACAAAGTAGCAATGAGCTGTCATGTGGGTATATATTAATGCTGCGCATTATGGACACAAGCGATTTCCACCCATTTATTAATTATATGTTTTACATTTGATAACACCAATGTGTTTAATACTGGCAACTTCTAATTGTGGGGAAAACGAAAACGTTCAGTAGAGACGTCCCATAGAACATTTTGCGAAACACAATAGCCAGCATGTGTAGTTCTGGGGGGGTGTTCGATTCCAGTTTTGGATAATCTGGCATGGTTCCATTTCCCACAGCTGTGTGACGCTCTGCGTAACCTTACGGGGACTGTAGTCCTAAACGATAGCTGGGGATTATGGGTAGTGTAGTGTCTTCGACCATCCTAAACTCAGAAATGTTGACAATCGCAATGATGCTCGAAATGTCCCTTATAGGCCTACGTCTGTTTCCGGACATTTTAAAATGTCCTTTGTATAGTATTTATATTTGTCTTAACTGTGGGAACTTGTCCAGGCATGTTAAGTGGGAGTGGACTTGAAATCCTTAACTCAAGGTGTAGAACCATTAAGTTATCAAGCCAATTGCATTACTTACTACAACTTGAATTTAGTTTTAAGTCACTTAACGCAGAAATCAGAGTTCAAATTACACACAACGTTAAGTTGATGTAATTACCAACATTATTACGTCAACACAACTTATACATTAATGTTTGCAACTTAAAATGTTTATCTAAATCAATTAACTCACATTTCTATCTTGCAACCATGCATTTAATTAAGTGGAGGTGAAAGGTCGCCTGAATTCGTTTTTAGAGTGTAGAATGCCGGATAACGTTAGCAACACACGTTAACCACGAACAGCCTATTAATCCGTTCTCCTAATGTTATTTCCTCCAACGTTGTGGAATTAGAGAAAAGGGGCTTCTTAACGTGCTTTTATCCGGGTGGAGGGAGTTACATATTAGTTAAATATAACATTGGGGCGTGTGATTGTAGTGGGTGGAGGTGGTGAAATGAGGATATCCATCTTGGAGTTCAAGCTAGTATAATATAGTTAACGTTACACAATAATAAGGAAGAGAGCTATTTTTGTGATACATCGCTATTGATATGGATTTAGAGTGGATATTTGAGACTTCCGAACAGTAAACTAAAACATAACTTATGGGTGAGTGTTTTTATTATGTTGCAGCTCAGCTGATGTTGGATTGATGGCAAAGGGAGAGGGACTTAAGTGAGAGTGAAAACACAAGGTACGTTTAAAATAGGTCAGCAATGTCCCATCCTCTAGGTTGCTAGATAACCCTTTCTCCTGTCTCCCTCTCTCAGCACAAGCACCCCAGGGGGACTCAATGGACCCTGAAGACCTGCACTGAGACCCTCACCCTGCACCTGAGTCTCAACTCAAACATATTGATGTAAATACATACACATATCGATTTGTTGTATAAATATTGAAAATCAAAACCTTTATTCACTAATAATTACCAACAATGGTAGTTCTATCTCCTGTTATCAATGCATTCACATTGCCCGCCATGAACTTCCGGGGAACGATCCTCGTCTACATGAACCACGTGACGATAACCGTTTGTGGACTTCCGTTGTCGTAACTCTTCTATCTATATGGCGCTGGGTGAGACGATACCAGTCTGATAGTTGGAGCCAGGAGACGGTTAGCTTAGCTTACCTAGCATCATTCTTTGGCCCACTGGAAAAAGGGGAACCAGCTAATAGCATGCGTACAATAATATACAACAGAGAGGAGAAGCAAATACTAGCATCTTTGCTAAATATCAAACAAGACTGATCACGATATGCAGGAACAAAGTGAGGACAGATTCAAAGGATTCAGTAACTGGTGGTTTATTTCGTCGTACTGTTTGGTAATAAAGTGGGAATAGGCTTTTTATTAGCAGGCAATTATGCAAATCATTCAAATACAGCTTTATAATATTAACATGAAAAACCCACATAGAGAGTACAGCAATGGACTCCCACTATTTTTAATTAAAAACATTCTTGATTGACTTGAATTCATAGAACAAATGTTGATTTTCCTTTTTAAAGTGAATGTACAGAAGTAAATAATGAAATGAAGATGGCCGCTTTGATTTCAGTTTCTTGTCGCTGACGCATGTCACTACACTGAACATGTCACTACACTGAACATGTCACTACACTGAACATGTCACTACACTGAACATGTTGTTAGTGTTCTTAGAAACAGCCGGGCTTTTCTTGCTATGACAGGTCATAAAGGCCCCAAGGTGAATGACTTGCTTACTGTAGCTGAATACTCAATTCTTATTGGCCTATTTGCTATTTGAACATTCTGTGGTCTGCTCTTTGTATTGATAGCAAACCATTGCTAAGGATAACAGACTGTTGCTAGAAGGACGCTCTGATAAAGGGATAATGTGCAGATGCATCAATCTGCAGAAAAAAGTCCTGTCATTTTAACGTCAGTGCTGGCCAAAAAAACGAGTTCCATCCGAAACACCATGGAATCATTGTTGGATTCAAGATGGCTACACTCTCACCAGTAAGGAAAAGAAAACGACAACAATAAAACAAGAGAAAGAAAGACGTTAAGAGCACTGGATGTGAGAGAAATCAGCAGAAGAAGACAGACAGGAAGCAAACACTAAAGGGAACAGCAAACGAAGACAGACAGGAAGTAAACACTAACGGGAACAGCAGAAGAAGACAGACAGATAGTAAGCACTAACGGGAACGGCAGAAGAAGACAGACAGATAGTAAGCACTAACGGGAACGGCAGAAGAAGACAGACAGATAGTAAGCACTAACGGGAACAGCAGAAGAAGACAGGCAGGAAGTAAACACTAACGGGAACAGCAGAAGAAGACAGATAGTAAGCACTAACGGGAACGGCAGAAGAAGACAGACAGATAGTAAGCACTAACGGGAACAGCAGAAGAAGACAGACAGGAAGTAAACACTAACGGGAACAGCAGAAGACGACAGACAGGAAGTAAACATTAACAGGAACACATTATGGGCTCTGTCAGTGTTTAAAGACTGGTTCATGGAAAATAAACTGTGAACAGACTTGGACAGTTACAGAAAACCTCCATAAGTGCTGCCGTCATTTTAAATGACGTTGTTGTTGTTGCCGCAGTTCAGCCGTCGCTACGAAATAGAAAACACTTTTTCTTTGCAGAAGCAATACGATTTTTAAATAATTAGAATCATCAAAAATATATTTGAGAACAAATCATTGATTGATTTAGTCAGTAGCCGAGATTCTTTGTGTTTCTCTCTTTCCCTCAGACTCCATCACTGCAGAATCTTCCCAGGGTTCATCAGGTTCTTGGGGTCCAGGCTGTCCTTGATGCGCTGCATGACCTTCACAGCCTCTGGGCCCACCTCCTCACACAGCAGTGCTCTCTTACCCAGGCCCACCCCGTGCTCCCCTGTGCAGGTCCCGTCCAGGGCCAGGGCCCGTCTGGGGGAACACACACACACACACACACACACACACACACACACACACACACACACACACACACACACACACACACACACACACACACACACACACACACACACACACACACACACACACACACACACACACACACACACACACACACACACACACACACACACACACACACACACAGAGTTTAGATACCGATGATACAACACATGTATACAACTAAACACATCAGTAAGGTTTCAGGTTTCAGCAGAATAAAAAACAAGATTTGAAAAAATAAATACAAATTGTGTTATTTGAAAGCATATCAAAGTAAATACAAGCTTTAACTGAGTTTTCTCTTAAGGTTTTCTACATGTGTTACTGAAAGCGATACTCATCATGTTGCTGTTTAGTATTGCAGCACTGTCTTGTTATTCCCATGCGGAAAGGGCCGAATGTTAAGCATGACATGAATAAAGACTAGCTAATTAAAAGGTGCATACTGATGATCATGTGGACCAGCAGACAAATGGCAGGGTCCTTTAACGACCCTGGAACAACAGATTCATCCTTTGATGATCAGTGGTTCGGTTCAGTTCTGCGTTGATGTACCTGGCCAGCCTCTCGGTGAACAGGTGGACCCTGTGCAGCTCCTCGGGGTCGCTGGGCTCCACCACCATGAGGCAGTGGAAGTTACCGTCACCCACATGACCTGCTATCGGACCTGAAGACAGCACTCATTACTCTGACTGAATCACATCTGTCCTCACTTCATCTACTGTGTGTGAGGTCAGCTTCCTGTTGGAAGTGCATTAAGACTTTTTCATTGTAATGTCAAATCAGCAATATAACATCCTCTTTGTTAATTCAACACTTTCAGATCCTGATGGTTCATGAAGCTTGAAGACAGGTCGGGGCGGGGCCCTTTGTCTAGCCATTAACTATGGAAGTATGAACACAATAACAGAATACATATGGGAATAAATAATACAGTAATTAAATACATTTAAGAATAAATATACAGTAAGTTGAAAATAAATACAAAAAGGAATGAATCCTGAAATAAATTCATGATTATATTGAAAAAGAATAAATAAATGAATGCTGAGATAAATATGAAAATGAATAAAGTACATATTAGTAAACAGTATATAGTATATATCTATATTATACATGTATTACCAACTGGATATATATGTATTCCTATCTTTGTTAAACTGCTGCCACACTGCCAGGTCAACATCAAGTATACTGTATTTCTCATTTTTGGCCACACCTATTTCATTCCCACATCAAATGGTCAACATAAGGTCGATGCTTGATTTTGAATATAATTAAAGGTCCCATGTCATGCTTCTATGGTTCTGACCCGTCCCCTTGTTGTTATGAAGCTTGTTCTGCATGTAGACGGTCTGCAGAGTCACAAACCCTCAAAGTACACCCTGTAGCGAGTACAACTCTAACACAGAGAAGATCTGTCTGCTGCCCCAGAACGCCTCGTTGGACATTTCTCTTTTTCCATTGTTTGCTTCCTGGGTACAGTGACATGCCCATACCCAAATGGACCAATCCGTGGAGCTCCTCTCACACACACTCACTCAGCCTTATCTTTTCTCAGCCGCGGCTCCACACACACACACTCCGCACACACACACTTGCTGTCTCGCAGACTACACGCAGCAACCAGGAAACGACACCAGTAATCCAGCTCACACTGTCCGCTCCTCGAGCCTCAAAGGGTGTTGTAACTTATTTTATTTAAGGCAGTAGAAACATGTTTATTTTCTTCTTGATAGAAGTTAAGGGTCAAATGTTTCACAGGAAATGCTTTTATGTTGACGTGCAAGTATGTGTCCTGCTCTGACAGCTTCCTGTTTTTGATATGGAAATTGAATGCGAGCATGTTGAGTGCATTTTCTCTGTCTTCCACCGTTCTTGTTGGAAACTGTTCAATTCAGTTTGGACAAGATTTTGATTGGTTGTTCATTCGAAGCTTCTATTACACAACAACGGGCGGAGCAGCGAGCCCCGCAACGTCCCGCCAACACGGCGCCCAGACCCCAGACCCCAGACCCCAGGACAGAGTGAACACACAGACTATACAGAGATGCTGTGAGAAACCAATGTGAGTTTGGAACATTGAACAATGTGAATCTATTCTAGTCGACCTCACAATGGAATTATGATCAGTCGAAATGGCCGTGACATGGGACCTTTAACTTACTTGAATATATGTATTAAAATGGCACCAGCAACACATAGCGTTATGTTTTATTAACACTTTATCTAAAAGTAATTTTGAAGGTGTATAACCAAGTGTTAGATAAAGCATTCGTTCAGATCATTAAGAACACTATCAAATGTAAATCATAATTTAATTATAATCAGGAGCAGTGATTTATTTGTACTCAACAGTCATGTGAGTGAAATGTAATATCTGTGAGGCTTCTGCAGTTAATGTAAATGCATGGATTGTTATCATTACAATACTTTCAGAGGTTAACAATGATATTGTTGACATATACACTAAGTGTACTTGGTGTAGACACAGGTATGTGTGTTCCTGCAGCTCACCTGTCAGTCTGTTCTCCATCAGGTCCTGCTTCGTCTCCACGATGATCTGAGGCAGGCGAGACAGAGGGACACACACATCTGTAGCGTAAGCCTGTAGCACACACACACACACACACACACACACACACACACACACACACACACACACACACACACACACACACACACACACACACACACACACACACACACACACACACACACACACACACACACACACACACACACACACACACACACACACACACACACACACACACACACACACACACACACACACACACGTTATGACAGCTTCTGGTGCAGACGTATGTTCAAAGGGAATACGACCCCATAACAGATGAAACGCACCATGACCTTGATTAGAATTACAGATTTCTTATTGTTTGTAAATGGTTGAAAACATTTGGGATAGTGGAGGTACATAACTCAAGAGAGTAAATAGCATGTGCCTGTTCTTTGGACATTGCCATGAGGAAATGTTACATATGAAACCTTGAAGTGGCAGAGGCCTCCTCACCTTGCACCCGGGCCTCAGGGCCAGAGCAGCGTACCAGGCATCATGGCGAGCCTTCCACAGCCGCTCCCGTGATCCTGCATCTCGAGCCCACTGGAAATCTGATCCACCGTTACTCTGAGTGATGTCCTCTGTAGAAACACACACACAAATACACACGCAATATTTAATTTTTTTAAACTGCAAAAAAGTCTCATATGTTATTTGGCTGACACTTCTATCCAAAATCCACTAACACACACTGGGGGAGTCATTCGGGGGGTTGAGCATCTCGCCTCAGGAAACTTGGACACAGGGTGACCAGGTGTCCAGCTTTGTGCGGGACTGCACAGCATTTTTATCATTTTTCCCGTGTCTCACAAATTGAGACAATGTCCCGTATTTGATTGACAGTCGCTCAGAAAGTTGAAACTTTGCTTTTGTCCAATGGCTGTTGAGAAAGTGTTCAAATGTAGTTTTTTGGCAGGAGACTTTGTTCAGATTTAGTTTGAAATGATGTTGACCCTAAACAAGAAAACGTAACCTAGCAGTAATAAAGGATGGTTTTTTATTACAGTAAATGATAGAGAACTGTTCAATTTCCATAGTACTGCTGGTAACTATATAATATTGGGACATCCCCCCCGACTGGGGAACCCAAATATCTACCACCACATTTTCATGAAATAATTTAAAAAGCAATAAACGAATATTGTGGTAACAGATCAGCAGCTAAAATCAATGTTTATTTTCTCCATGCTGCATGACTCGAGCATCCTGTCTGTGTGATGCATTACAAGATCACACCTAGATATTTCATAATTCTGTTAACGTTACTTATTTACAAGTAAACATTCCTAATTTCATTAATATTCATAATGAATGTACTGAAGAGGTCAATTGTATTAAAATGTAGGTTTCTGTCCAAGAGCAGTCATGTATGACTTCTTGCCGGTGCGTGGGTGTGTGTGTGTGTGTGTGTGTGTGTACCCTCACACACCAGCGGTGAGCACCTGTTCCTCCAGGCTTCGCTCCGAGCCGTGGAACTCCAGGAAGAGGGTGGGGCTCACAGCGTAGGACAGAGAGCTGAACCTGTTACAGGCATCCATCATCACATCGTCCAGGAACTCTACACACACACACACACACACACACACACACACACACACACACACACACACACACACACACACACACACCACACACACACACACACACACACACACACACACACACACACACACACACACACACACACACACACACACACACACACACACACACACACACACACACACACACACACACACACACACACACACACACACACACACACACACACACACACACACACACACACACACACACACACACACACACACACACACGTGTCAGTGTGATGCATCTAACCAGGTCATTCCTCTGACATCTGTAAACGTTACTAATGGGTAAAGGCACATTTTTCAAATTCCAATAATGTATATTGATTTAATTTCTCACACGTGTATTCTATTATCGTGATGCAGGACGCTTCTCAGAGCGGGCTCAATAAAGTTGAATCTTTGCCTTCTTTAAAAGCAGTTCTCCCACACATGTCCACTCTCTCTTCATCTCTTAATGGCTGCTGGATAACAGCTTATTGCAGGAGGGATACATTAACATGGCTGACACTTCACACATATCTGAGCCTTCAGTGTTTTATATGCGTCCCCTACAGTTTATTTGTATTACACAGATCTTCAGTCCTGCCACAGGCTGTGAGGAAAGAGGAGATTATTGAAGAAATAAACTGAAAACTTGCCCAAACTATTTAGTCATAGCTCCTCGACAATCTCGTTGTCTTTATCACACTCAAAATATCCAACCATCCCAATGAGAGTTTATTACATTGCATTTTACTGTGTCTGTACTCACAAGTACAAGTACTCAGATCTTGTACTTGAGTAAAAGTACCAGAGTGTAGGAATACTCTGTTCCAGTAAAAGTCCTGCATTCAAAATGTTCCTCAAGTAAAAGTAGAAAAGTATTATCATCAAAATATACTTATAGCAGCGACAGTAAAAGTAGTCGTTGTGCAGATTGGTCCATTTCAGAATAATATATATATATGTTTTATAATGATTGATCATGAAAGTGTTCTCAAAGCTGGTGAAGGTGCAGCTAGTCTGAAGTACTTTGTAGACTGCAGGGCAGCTGGTGGATTTACTCCAGGTGGAACTAAAGTCTGATTCAACACTTGATTATATTTCACATCATTCATCCACATCTGTGAAGTAACTAAAGGGATTAAATACATGTAGTGGAGGAAAAGTACACCATTTAGTTTCTGAGAAAATACATTTAAAAAAAAAAACATTTCTGAAATGTTTCTGATTTATTTCTGAGAGGTATCAAATTTGATAACATCACAGATCAAATCTCTCACTTACAACGTGTCACAGTATGTCACTCTTAAATGAGACTGCTAATTATCATTACGCTTAACATTAGCCGCCTTTAGCTTAGCGGTGGTGATGTGAGGTCATGTGACCGTGATGTGGTTCCTTTATAGCCTAATGTTGATTTGTACATCTGCCACTGAAAAGTCATAAAGTGGTGTTAATGTATTATAAACGTGTGTTTGCCACAGAGCTTAGTTTCTGCAATATTTTGAAATCCAATGGAAAGATCCCGTTGCTTTTTGTGGAGGGAGCCCTGGGGACGCTAACTTCAAGGTTGCCCACATCATCACTGCCTCACTCTATACTGCTTATAGCAACTAAACCTGAAGTCATGTGACCATGAGGTAGTTATTTAATAGTATAATGATTTTAATTCTGGAGATTGCTTAAATGCCTAAACGATCATAACAGTGGTGTTAATATGTGGAGATTTTCACATTTGTAGGTATTATAAAAGTGTGTTTTCCACAGATCTTATTTTCTGCAAACATCACATTGCTTATGTGGACGGGTCTCTTGAGTGTGGATGAGGGGCTCCCTCCTCACCGATGCGGGCGATGGGCACCCCCGCCTGGAGGATCTGCACCGTGCTGTCCACAGCGGCCTGCACCGAGGGGAAGGAGCACACGGCCGACACCATGGTCTCTGGGATGCCGTACAGGCGCAGGGTTGCCTTGGTGATGATCCCCAGGGTGCCCTCCGACCCAACCAACAGGTTGGTCAGGTTGTACCCGGCGGCTGTCTTCCTGAACAATAACACAGACAGAAAAGAAGGGTAAGACTGTTTAAGATGCACTGGGCTATGTTGCATATTTGTGGGTGAAAATCTGTGAGGTGCACCTGGGGCGCCGGCCCCTCCCAGCCGTGTGTAGGACCGTCCCATCAGCCAGCACCACCTCCAGGTTCAGAACGTTCTCCCTCATGGTTCCATAACGCACTGCGTTGGTACCGGACGCACTGGTGGCCGCCATGCCACACAGAGAGGCATCGGCCCCGGGGTCTGAGGACATAAAGGAACATTAGTGGTGTTTTTTAACAGAACATTGAAACCAGCTATAATCCTGTCACACATCTCTAGACGCTTGACCTACATTTTAAAACGTGAACTGTTTTAGAAGTGTAGTCTTTTTCCCACCTATCCTATCCATGTTTTTTATAAAGTTGGAACACACTTTGGGCTCGAGATTTCTTTCTCAATATCACCCCCTGCTGGACGTGTACATTAAAACTACTTTAATGTCAGCAGGAAACTAATTGTAAAAATGGTTTTATCTTTTCCACACAGACCTTTTGGCTACTTCTGAATCCAGGGACATGTGGGAATTTGATTCAAATCTAAAGTCCTGTCACTACAGCGGAGGGATTTGTGTTTCGGGGCTTTACAGAACATCAGTGCAGATTTAGCTCTCCATACTACTATACCGTTTGATTTTATATAACTAGCCATGACATTTCAAATGCTGGTGTGATCAGGCCTGTGTTCCACTCACTGAACCAAAAGAAAAGATCTGAGTGTGACCAGAGGCGCGGGAAGGTATTTTGAGTGGGGGTGCTGCGGTGCTGGACTCCAGTGAACACTATTACGGGCACTATAGAGCACGCACAAAAGCACTCCCCACACGCAAACACACAGTACACCCGCGACTGTTACAATGAAGGCTCGATAATCAGCTCACGGCATATAGCCAGGGGTAAAGTGCTATTTTTTACGAGTGGGGAGCGGACCTCGCCTCATCTAGGGGGGTCCGGGGGGATGCTCCCCCGGGAAGATTTTTGTTAAATATTGAAGTTAAAAGCATCAATCTGGTGCACTTTGAGAGCAACATTAAGAGATCTATGGATCCATCTCTCAACACCCAGATGAAACAGAACTGTAAACAGATTTACTTTTTCTTTATGGATATTTTACAAATCACTCCGCTTTCAAACTGTATTCTTGTTTTACTGCCATATAGTATTTCATAACTGTTTTTCCTTTATTCTCTTATTTTTTTTATAACTATAGTGATCATATGAAGGTGTGCTGCGGAAATATATTTTGAATAATTTGTGACCAAACCGTTTGAGACCCACTGAGATAACTTAGATTAAAGTGAACTATCTAAACACTCAGAGAGGCCTTCAGCTCACCTGAGCCTCTCAGTCTGAGGAGAGCTCTCCTCCAGCTTGTTGTGGAACCAACAGCTCCTTGTGTCCGTTAGTGCAGCTAGCTAACCAGATGCTAACAACACGGTCCCTGCTGCTGTCAACACACACACACACACACACACACACACACACACACACACACACACACACACACACACACACACACACACACACACACACACACACACACACACACACACACACACACACACACACACACACACACACACACACACACACACACACACACACACACACACACACAGAGCCGAGCTTGAATGATACAAGCACACTTTTATGTCCATGCAACGCTCTGATGAGGTTCACGTACAGCACGGTTAATGTATTATATTATTGAGGTAGAATTGTCCGGGGCTACAGAATTGTAGCCAACAATGTGGAATGTATTGGCTACATATTACAAAGATTATGCACAGCGGGAGCAGCAATAACCGTCAAATAATAATTCAGACAGGGGAGCTCCGCACCCCCTGCCCGCCGCTAGGGGGCGCTGCAGCGCCCTCAGCACCACCCTTCCCGCGCCCATGAGTGTGACTGACCAACAGGAAACCACAGGCCGGTGTCTCTCAGGTAGGAGTTGAGGGCCTTCCGGGTCACACCGGGCTCCACCGTCACATCAAAGTCCTCTGGGTGGAGGTCCAGAACCTGGTCCATGTTCCTCAGACTGAAACACACGCCACCCTGAGGGAAGGAAGAAGACCCAATGTGACTGCCTTTACTATTCTACTCCAGTTAGAAAATAAGATCTTTTGCAAACAAACATTTATAATACTTACACTACTTTATGATTTTTGAAGTGTAAATGCTATCGATAGAAGTGTTACAACCCGGCTCGTGGGCTGTAACATAAAGCAGGGAGGCGAGACGTGTGGATAGAGCGCTCCTCTGTTTTCATACAGATCATTATATCTGTTAGCGCAGCTAGCTAGCACCAGATGCTAACAACAACAATGCACGTAAGGTCTCTCTCTCGCTCGCTCGGGCCACACACACACACCCCCTCCCGGTCCTCCCGATGGCCAGTCGGTGCCTGCCGGTGAGCGTGGAAGTGTGGTCTGCCACAAGCGGGCGGCAGGAGCGGGGCTGTCAGCATCAGCGTGTTGATGGTATTTTAAACTCGATGCGCTCTGAAACTACGGGGCGGCCGAGAAAAGAAATACACATGCGTTAAAATATTTAGTGGCGTTAATTTTTTTTTGCGTTAACGCGTTATTAACACGTTAACTTGACAGCCCTAGTTTAAACACAACAAACTAAATGGACATCAGCATCAAGTCTCTGAAACTGGCGTAGGGAAAGTGCCCAGAGGAGTGAGAGCGACGCAACCAGCTGGGCTCCTCCTTTATCCCGCTTCATCAGGTGTAGCTTATCAGGTAGGCGTCCGCCCACAGGTGCGGATCATCAGCACCTGAACCTGCGAACACCCACAAACCACAAACAGACGGCACCCCATGTGGTGTGGAGGGGTCGTCACACTCCCTCCCCCATAAGAAAGGAGTTCTCCTAAGAACACCGTTAACCATCTAAATAGCTAGGAGCTCTTCTCCGATATTTTCCCGTGGACAGAAAACCACTCTGGTCAGTCCCTTGACCCAGCACGGAATGTCCTTCCATAAACCGCAAACTAGCCCTTGGTAACAAACCAAAGACTTGCCCTCCAGGTCGCTGCCGAATTGGCTTACCTGTCTGACATGTTTTAACGTGCCGAGACATACCGCAAAATGTAACCACATGTTTTACGCACCCCCCGATGTCCCGACTGTCCATGAGCTTTCCTGAGGACCTCCTCCCGAAACTGACAGGAACCACAATCTGATACACTGCCTCACCAATGAAGCCTTTCCCACGTGACCACCACTTCCTGACCAGCAATCCCCCTTGCAGCTGACAACCCCTGGTGACACCATTACCAACCTCGGTGGAGAGAACCACCTCAAAAAACGGATTGAGGGAAACATCCGCTTTCTGCTCTACCACCAACTCACTACGGGATACAGACAACAACCAGTCAGGAATAAATCTCACTGACCTCTTCCCCCTGCCCAGACTCCCCCTGTGCACGGCTCACAGCCCGGGTCACAGAGCAAGCCACAACCACTCCAGGAGAGCACTTAACATTCTCCTCTGCGTTAACAGTCACAGTGGGTGAAGATGACTGCATGGTAGGCGGTGGACCCTCAGCCCACACACGGCCAGGCCGTTACCCAGGATAACATCCACACCACCAATCGGCATTACAGGCCGGACCCCCATGTTGACCTCACCCTGCACCAGACCTGAGTTAAGCACAACAGAATGCAGAGGAACAGGCACAACACGCATTCTCATACCTCGCATACGGACAAAATCCCCAGTTCTAGATTTGTCCGAAAACGGTAACACAGAGCTCAGAATGTATGAGTCATACGATGCAGTGTCTCTCAAAATCTTTACCGGCACGCTGATATCACTTCCCACCAATGACACGTATCCGGTTGACACAAATGCAGAAAACTGTGGTTCCTTCCACCCGCATGGCTCATTAATCCGCTGACAGGGAGAGATGACAGGTAACGGCACCACAGACACAGCACAAGCAGCACAGTTAAACTGGCCTACACAGTTCCCCCTTTTAGCCTTAGCTTTCGGACAGTGGCTGGGTACAGAATTTTTAAATTGCTCCAACACCATCAACTCACATAATGCAGTATACGTTTCAACATTCCGGGATTTACACCACCTACTGAAAAAAGTCACCAGATCCCTGGCAAACTCAACATGGGTCTGTCTGCTAGACTTCTCCCAGGACCTGAACCTCTGTCGATAGGCCTCAGGGACCAACTCGTATGCCTTCAACACAGCAGACTTAACAGTCAGATAAACCTTGCTCTTTGCCACCGTCAGAGCAGAGTAGGCCTCCTGGGCCCTGTTAGCACACACTGCAGCAATAAGCTAACATTATGCTATAAACAAACTACAAGACTGTCACATGGGTTCACGTAAACACCGCTAAGATAAAGGCTAATGTTCGGTGTGATGAGGTTTAGTGGTCTCATTTAGCCATTTGTTTAGTAACTGTTGTTTTGATGACACTTAGAAGTTTCGTACATTCACCAGTGCAGCATTTACTGACCTATTGTCCAGATCAGGGAACCGGAAGTTGTAAAATGCTAAGTCATTTCCAGGTTTTAGGACTCATTCCTGCACCACTCTATTTTACTTGTATTACCGCTCCCATTTACAAATAATGAATGCACATGTAACCAGTCACACACACACACACACACACACACACACACACACACACACACACACACACACACACACACACACACACACACACACACACACACACACACACACACACACACACACACACACACACACACACACACACACACACACACACACACACACACACACACACACACACACACACACACACACACACACACACACACACACACACACACACACACACACGGGTCTTCCTCTCTCTCTCACCTTGACTGCACTAACCCCTCCCTCCAGACCGGTTCCAGTGCCAAAGGGGATGATGGGAAGGTTGTGCTTGTGGCAGACCTTGGCCAGGGCGCTGACCTCCTCCACACAACGAGGAAACACCACCACATCTGGAGGACAGCATCTGCACCGTAGCACACAAACACATTCTCCATATCTCTCCACTTAACTATTTTATAAGGGGTCACAAGCCAAGAAGAGGAAACCACTGGCTAAATATTCAACGATTTGTTGTATTTTATATAACATTAGCTTACTCTGAAATGTAGGTACAATCTGCAGCAGTCAGATAAATGGAGTTAATCGTACACAGTTTCTCTGAAATGTAATGGAGTATATATCTGTATCTATCAACCACTGGTATTCTTACCTTTTTTTATTCTAACACAACTATCTTTTTGCTATACATTTTGTTGTATTGAAACATGACTGCCTTTAGATATTATGTGAGTGTGACAGGGACTGACCTGTGTATCGACTCGTCCCTGCCGTGTTGTTCTCTCACAGCTGCACCAAATGAGACGCCACCCTCTCCACATATAGACCTGAGAGCAGAGAGCACGCTGCCCACAGCAGCACTCTATACACACACACACACACACACACACACACACACACACACACACACACACACACACACACACACACACACACACACACACACACACACACACACACACACACACACACACACACACACACACACACACACACACACACACACACACACACACACACACACACACACACACACACACACACACACACACACACACACACACACACACACACACACACACACACACACACACACACAGTAAGGAGAGAGAGCGAATCAGACAGAGTCAACAACTGCTGACTCATTGCCTAGGGTTCCGCCCAGAAATGAAACTGGCCAATGGAGAACTACCAGCTCACGGTCTAGGGCTCGTCCAGAAGTGAAATCGCCAATAACAAATAGCTGAGGAGGCGCAACCGACACAACTCCTCCCACAGAATTTGTATTCAAGCTGTCCCAATGTTCATAATCGGGGCTGTCTTCTGACTGACTGTCGTGGTACGTATATCACACGGTAGTATAATTCAGCCCGGAGGGCTCTGTATTGTACTATTGTTCTATTACCATTAAAACAAATTATTGTTTAACCCTGTATCTGGTGCTTTGAATTCCTTCTTTTATAAATTTGACTAGCTCATTAAAGGACGCGCGGAGCCGAGGTGGGTTTCAGACCACGCTTTGCCCCAACACATCCCAGTCACCTCATGTGTCTTTTTGTAGTCCTCGCTGTACGGGTCCGCATATCGGCATCGCAACCACAACCTCACACACTGGTACTGAATGTGCATCAAAGTGTTCCTATCCAGCCAAATATACCAAAGGAATTATGTAAACGACAGAAGAAGCGATCGAAATGTGTATTTCCTGGTTATTCGACAAAGGCCACTTCCCTGATACATCTGCCTACCGTTATAGAATATCCCCAGTTGCTCGTCCCACAAGTTATACGTTAACTAAATTAATTGTTTAATTGTTTATTTATTGTTAAATTATAATAGATTAATTAAATCACACACAACCAAAACAATAAATTAAATAGACTCAGGCTGGAACACATAGCTCTCTCTCTATCTATCTATTTATATATATATATATATATATAAAAATAAATATATATGAGCACACATTGTCTCACAAGCAAAGAAACCCTCCTTAAAACAACAGTCAAGTGTACAGTCCACTGTCCATACAAAGACCCAGATGCCTCAACAGGCCATATCCAAATCTGTTTTTCAAAGTTTTCGAGCAAGGAACACCAACATGTTTGCATCGTCAGGCAAATGCATCTTTGATTGTAAACTGTCAGGAAGGTGGGGGCTCTCCACCTCCAGCTGCTGTGTTTGCTTCCCAGCTGGGAAAACGGAATGGGGTGGTTGTGTTTTAGGTGTAGTTTAAAATGCGTGGTATTGCCTGCTTTTGTCGCTACCTTTTTTAAACAAATGTGACACACCGCCCTGCTCATTCAAGTCCATAGGTTCGCCTCGTTGATTTGGCTTGAATCCAAAATACTGCCACACCGGAGAATCGAGATGTGTAGTTAGGTTTTGTAACCAATTCCATTTCACTTTAAATTCCCCGCGAGTAAGTCACACGTTGTCACCTGCTTGTCGCTATATTATTTATTTGGCTGCTACGCTGCTGCACGTGCACGCGGAGTGTCCTGACCTGGCTGTGTGTCAGCCCCGCCCCTTACAGCGCGCGTGGCCGGCAGCCACAGCGCTACTAGCTAAAATTCTGGTCACATCCTTATGTAAACGGCAATTTATCGAGCTCAGAAAAGTTATCGAGTCCATTTTTATTTATCGTACGATAAGTCAATTTATCGATTATCGTGACAGGTCTACATGTGTGTTGCGAGTCCAAACCTCTGGTTAGGGACTTTTTTAATCTCCTTGATTATTTTGGTCTCGTTCAGTCCGTGGCTGGCCCAACACACGAAAAAGGACACTTTAGATGTAGTATTATCGTTTGGACTGTCTGTCTCTGTGGATGAAATCTGTGCAGCAATGCATATCTCAGACCATTTACCGGTTCTGTTTACAACCCCGATCCCTTCCACAGGAGTCGAATCACGTGCCCCTGCGCGTCGTCTGCGTTCGATTAACCCCTTGACTGCCTCACAGTTTTCTGATGTTTTTAATGCTTCCCTGATCCGTAAATTAGAGGTGAACTCTGCTCTTAGTGCGGATGAGCTTATCTCCATGTTTGACTCGACATGTACCCTAATACTGGATTCCGTTGCTCCTTTTACACTTAGACGCACCAAAGTTCTCTCAGAGCCGTGGCTCAATGACTGTACTCGTGCTCTCAGAGGCGCTTGCAGGCGTGCAGAGAGAAAATGGAAAAAGGATAAACTCCATGTCTCCTTAGAAATCCTTCGTGCTTGCCTTTCCGACTACCAGACGGCAGTCAAAGCAGCCAAAACAGAGCACATTTCTGTTAATCTCCAAAAACAGCCATAGACCTCAGGTTCTTTTTAATGTCCTCAACTCTATTATTAATCCCTGTGATGTTTCTTCAATTGTGCCATCGACTACTCTCTGTGATAAGTTTCTTACATTTTTTATTGAAAAAGTATCTGCGCTTAGGCTAGCCCACACTAGTGCTAGCCCATATCCTGCTCCTTTTCTGTGCCCTGCTGTCCTTGACCACTTTGAGCCTGTATCCCTCTCCTCTCTCTCGGATGTAGTCAAGCAGCTGCGGCCGACAAACTGCACCTCAGACAGCATTCCCTCTCGCTTCCTTAGACATGTTTTTGAATCAGTTGGAGCAAGCATTTTATTACTAATAAACACCTCTCTTAGCTCAGGATGTGTCCCAGCTGCCTTCAAACATGCCGTGGTCAAGCCACTACTTAAAAAGAAAAATCTCGACCCCTCCATTCTTGCAAATGTTAGGCCCATCTCACAGCTACCTTTTTTATCTAAAGTCCTGTAGCGAGTAGACTATGTCCAGCTGCAGTCTTTCTTAACCACGCATGGCATTCATGAAAAGTTTCAGTCTGGCTTCAAACCCATGGCACAGCACTGAAACAGCCCTTTTAAGAGTTTTTAATGATCTGCTCCTAGCCGCCGACTCAGGTAGCCCAGCTGTCCTGGTGCTGTTAGACCTGACTGCTGCCTTCGACACTGTGGACCATAGCATACTGTTGTCACAGCTTGAACAGTCCGCAGGCATCACAGGCTCTGCCCTTGCATGGTTCAGGTCCTACCTGACAGACCGTAGCTTCTTAGTGCAGCTAGGTGCCTTCTCCTCTGCTAAAGCCCCTTACCTGTGGGGTTCCCCAAGGCTCGATTCTGGGCCCCATCCTTTTTTACTGTACATACTGCCCCTAGGTTTAATTCTCACAAAACACAACATCCCCTTCCATTGTTACGCTGATGATGTACAGATCTATCTGCCTCTCAATCAAAATGTCAACTCACTACAGCAGTTGATGGACTGCTTGACAGAGATTAAATCCTGGCTGAGCCAATATTTCCTTAACTTCAACGAGAGCAAGACTGAGGACATCTTTTTTGGACACCGACCTCCAGCCTCCCCGGTTGATATTCTGGGCTCCCTCAATACAAACATCCTCCCCTCTGTCATGAACCTTGGAGTGACCTTCAATAGCGCTTTTAAATTTGATAATCAGGTCAGCACCGTAGTCAAGACCTGCTTTTTTAAAATACGTCTTTTGTCGTTTTTATCTTTTAAAGACCGAGAAAGGGTTATTAATGCCTTTGTAACCACAAGGCTGGATTACTGGAACGCTCTGTACATGGGTATGGACCAGGCGTCAATTAGACGCCTGCAGCTAGTTCAGAAAGCAGCTGCGCGTCTTCTGACCGGCCACAAAAAGCGTGACCACATCACCCCAATTCTGGCCTCATTGTACTGGCTTCCAATTCGGTTCCAAATTGATTTTAAACTCCTTTTATTTGTTTTTAAAGCACTAAATGGGCTGGCTCCGGACTATATAGCAGAACTCCTCCATCGCTACACCCCAGCCAGTGCATTAAGGTCGGCTGACCAGCTGCTGCTGGTAGTGCCGAAGACCAGGCTTAAAACACGAGGGCACCGAGCCTTCGCAGCAGCTGGCCCTAGGCTCTGCAACACTCTGCCCCTCCATGTGAGGTCGGCCCAGACCCTAGGGGTTTTTAAATCTACACTAAAAACTCACTTCTTCTCTCTGGCCTTCTAGTCAGAGCGGAGCACGACTCCTGACATTTCCCTGTGTTTGATTTTTATATTTGCTGTTGTAATTTATTGTCTACTGTTTGCTATTGTAGTAAAGTGTTTTTATTGCATGTACAGCACTTTGGCTCGACCAAAAATCGTTTTTAAAAAGTGCTATATAAATAAAACATGATTTGATTTGAACATGATGTGTTACTTTGCTGAAGGATATTTGTAACCAGCTATCCAGACCAGTCTCTAAAGACTTTCCAAGGGGTAAAAATACTGCTGCCGGAGTACTAACTGGAAGTATTGCTGATAATATGTCTACCGTATCCTCTCATGTCCAATAATATCATATCAATAATAACGCTTATTAAAAGAAAACATGCATTCTTGTACTCGGGAGGGGACATTGACAGAGGATTACTGGAAAATTACTTCATAGTACTTGTGGGGGTAGTTTCAGTAGTACTGAGTCCAACAGGATCAATCTCACGAAGAACTAATGGCAACAAAAAAGAATTCCCTCATCAAACTTAGCAGAAGTGGCTTGATTTTGTTCTCAGCAGGGGACTTTGACAGAGGATTACTAAAAGAATACACAGTAAAAGTACTTCAATGTATTGTAAGTAGTAGGCTAACTCAGGGGTTCCCAAACATTGCCATGCCAAGGACCCCCATATAGCATTATCCTCTGGCGGGGACCCCCCTGTTGCAATTTTTTTTTTAAATGATGTGTAAAAGTGCCTCGCAATGGAGCACGCAGTGTGTTGCCCCTACATTTGGGACCTTCTGCCTGATCAAAGCTGTCACTCTTGTTTTGCCTGTCATAGCCCCACTGCCCCATCTGAACACACACCCACACAACGAGACCAGTCAAGTCCATTTGAGATGATGTACTCATCTAAAACTTGGAAAATGTCTCTTCAATGTGGTCCTACCTTCCAGTGCTTTGCAAAAATAATATTTCCTCAACAAAGTTGTCTTCTGAACAGAGTATAACCGTAGTAGTTAACCGAATATTTTCCGTCTATGATGGAATTTTTCCAAGAATGACTGAAGAATCTGAAAGCAGATTAGAACACAACTCGGAACAGCGCCAAAATGTCCACCAGCGGCCCACATTATATTACATCCTTAGTGGCCAGGTAGACTGAGAGCGATCTACTATACTCTACTGTAACTATTATTTAGTAATTCATACCCCTGTCCAGTTTGTGGCGAGTGTGTGCATATTAAGTAGCTATTGTCTAGTCTTGTATTTGACCTCGTTGATTACCTCGTTGTTTAACCGGCTTTAGCAATCGCAAAATGTCACGGCAGCTGAGTGTCCGAAGCTTTTTTAATAAACCCAGTAATTGTGATGGTGTGGATAAACGAGGTGAAAAAAGAGGGATTGATGCAGTGGAGGATGAAGGACAAGCCAGTACGACTAAAACTGACAACGTTCAGCCAGCCGCAGAGGGACAAGCAAGTGGCAAGGAAAAATAAATCATTCATATTCATTTTGACATGAAAAGTGACCGCATGGTCGGTGTCACTGTTAATCTTTTTTTTTCTCCATGCCCTTAAAAGTTCTATATGAATCATAAAAAAAAAGGAATGAATGAACATTTGCTGCTTAGTACCCAAACATAAATATTAAATATGTCTCATCATTAAAACATGAAAAATAAAATGAAGGGTAATAATGGATTATGACTAGGGATGCATGATATTGGTTTTTGAAACCGATACCGATGACTTCCTGCTTCTCAAGACCGATACCGATAATACAAACATTTTTACGCCACTAATTATTTTAACGCGTTTAACGCATGTGTATTTTTTTTCCTTGGCCTCCCCGTAGTTTCAGAGCGCATCGACTTTAAAATACCATCTACAAGCTGATGCAGACAGCCCCGCTCCTGCCGCCCGCTTGTGGCAGACCACACTTCCACGCTCACCGGCAGGCACCGACTGGCCATCGGGAGGACCGGGAGGGTGTGTGTAATGTGGCCCGAGCGAGCGAGAGAGAGACCTTACGTGCATTGTTGTTGTTAGCATCTGGTGCTAGCTAGCTGCGCTAACGGATATAAGGAGCTGTTTAAATGAAAACAGAGGAGCGACATTTCGCCACAACTGCGCCGAGCACTTGACTTTATGCAGGAAGCCAGACAGTGGGACATTGTATGAAAAGTCAGCACACTCAGCGCGGATAGTGCGCAACATGATTGCAGCTCCGGTTCGAGCATATGCCTTGAGTTGCACATAGCTCCAACGCGCGCACACACACACACACACTATTGTATTATTGTCTTCGTACGCTTTTAACACACCATCGTAGCGATGGCGATGTTTCAGGTGACTGATCAGGTTCGAAGTATTAGGGAGCGCTGGATTTGTGAAGAGCTCCCCTCTTCCTAAACCACTAATACCACAGTACTGGCAAAACGGGAGGAGCCGAGTGAAAAACAAGCGCCCCTCATCCCAATCCACCCACACCGAGGTTTTTTGTTTTTTTTACCCAAAAAATATATTGTATATTATCGGGGCTATTAATACTGGGTTTATCGGGATGACGTCATAATTCCTAATATCGGACCGATAATTATCGTGCATCCCTAATTATGTCAAAATGACGGACAACGAAAAAGTCTAACGCAACCACTGCTTCTGAAATAAATCTGATGTATGCAAGCAATTCTGCGACATTTGCTACATCCGTGCTCTCATCCAGCTGCAGAGCGAAATATTCACTAGCTCTCACTTGCTCCAAAAGCTGAGCAGATACTCAGTTTCACTCTCAGTAGCGGCAGCTCGATTCCGATTGGATTGATGGTCATGTGATTCAAAAACAAAAAATATTAAAAGATTGGCATCAAAGGACACATAGATTGGTAGATATACAGTTATTAATAACATCTAAAAAAAATAATAATAATAATAAAAAAAATAATCCTGTTTCCACTTTGCGTGACCTCCCTGGCGCCCCCCGGGGGGTTGGTGCCCCCACTTTGAAAAACACTGGGCTAACTCATACAAAGTCAAACAGTATCAATTTCATTAAGAACTAATGGTAACATTGTATGTATCATTCATCAAAGATAGCAGAAAACATGCATTATGGACTCTGACAGAGGATTACTCATAAAGTACACAATAAAAGTACTTCATTTTGTTTTCTGGTAGAAGTCAAACTAGAACGGAGTCCAACAGTGTCAGTTCCCTTAAGAACTTGGGGTAAAAAATATTTGTATCACTCGTCAAATATAGCAGGAAAAATTAAGAGCAGCTGATTTGAAAAAACAAACTCGAGAGACGGCTGAGTGACCGCAGTGCAGAATCTCTGCATAGTTTACATCTCCTAACAATGTTGTCCATTTTAGACATAGGCTTATGATATGTACAGCCCTTATTAACATCCATTTTCTGGGCTCAATGTGTGTCTTGGCTGTTTTCGTTTTGATCGCTAAATTCACCTTGTTTATAATATTGTCACTGTTCCAAGCAAACGAGTACTTTTGTTTTGAAATCACTTCCGTGAGTTTCGCCCCGCCCCTCGATCCACTGACCATCAGACCATTTAGTATGGTAAAAAGTAAAAAGCAAAAACCCCTCCCCAGACGCTCTTCCGTTTACTGTTCCTGAGTCATTAATTTGTATCTTTGGATTTTTGGAAACATATCTGGACAATGTTATGAACACCACAATTCTATGAATGACCTGCCACTGCAAGTCAACAAGTTTCACAAAACAATGATATGCCTAGGAACCTCTGACGCAGCCAATCGTCTCTACAAGAAAACTTCCCCTGTGGAGGAGGAACTGCTCACCCCAAACGCTCACTGAGGTCAAGGTCTTCTACCATAGAGGCTTTGGAGAATACATCCTGCAGGCTAGTACAGTATATCCAGTAGAAGGGGTCTTTTACCATCTTCCTTAGGAGGAACTAGCACAAGGAAGAGGCTGCAGTAGTTTTCAACCCACAAGGGCACAGCCAGACCCCATGGGGCCCGCCCATGACGCTGGGCCCGCCCATCCAGGATTTGGGCCCGGTGTTTTAATCAGGGCTGAATACAACATTTTAATTGTTTTGTTCAGTGGCAGCGCCAGGGTATGGCTGGGGTAGGCTACAGCCATACCAAGAAATGGCTTAAGCCCCACCATGAAAAATGATGTTAAAGTTAGCAAAATAAAGTCCGCCAACTCGCAATTAATGTGTTAATTGCACAGACAGCAGTTAGTAAGATTGGTTTCAGTAGCCACTTGTCTGGAAATACCGAAGACTAGAAACGGTTTTGAATCAAGATAACGGCGTGGTGTTGTTGCAGGAAGTCCCGAGGGAGAATACTTTTGCTGTAGTACACCTCTATATAGGCCTACATCGATACAACATTACGTGTTGATAGAAATCAACACGTAATGAAATAAGACCCCACGGTTTGATGATTGATAGCTGTGTGGTAAATCAAATGCCCGCCCAGAGACGTATGTCTGCCGCCAGGACAGCTAAACATGTAATTGGTCTGCTGCCCAATGCAATGTTTCCCTTAGACCAGGGGTCGGCAACCCGCGGCCCACGGGTTGTCTAAGCTCCCTTGAGCTTAGACAAAAATAAGAAGGAAATAAAATAAAAGTATTTGTAGGACTATTTATATTTTGTTGGATGGTTGAAAATGTTTCGTATCTTGTATTTTGAGGTGATACTGTGACACATAAATAAAAAACAAAACGGTTTTAATTAGGTCAACTAAAATATGCGTCACATCCTGCTACGGTCCCGCGCGAGCGCCTTTTCTTGGAGGCGAATAACCTGACCCCCGGCTCGATGAGCGAACTATGGATAAATCAAAGAAAAGTACCGGAGGAACACAGGATTTAATTCTGCGTGGACAGAGTTATCTGCTTTCACAGCAAACGATGCTGGCTTACCGGTATGTCTGATATGTAGTCAACGGTGCTGCAGCCTTTACGTATCGAGGAACAACACGGGAGAGGAAGACAGCTGACGATCTTCAGTCATAATTCAATGGGGTATGTAATTTATTTCAGAAAACACTTTTTGTTATATTCCATGGAATGCTCGTAACGTCCCGATAGCAATGAATATATTAAATGCTTTGACAATAAATACATACAAAAATTAATCTCTGGAAGCCGTAGCGCTGTAAAAAGCACGACCAATCATCTGAGCCGGCCCGGCTGAAATAACTGGATGGCCTACCTGCCTGTCAGCCTTCCATCTGTGCACAAACTTATCTCATGCCCTCATTGGTCATGTGCGCGTTCGTGTGTGTTGCATGGATGTATAATAAGAACAGTGTGTTGGAGGAGGGACTCTGTAAGAAAGTCTGAAGGAAGAGGCATATTTTTTCCGGTTGTGTACTTTCAAATTCTAGCGCACTCGAGCTGGTTTCTCCATTCTTACCTCCCTACCTTTAACTCTTTTTAGGGTGCAGCTATATGTTTTATTTATTTCAAAGTGGGCCCATTTTAATAATATTTTTTTCCCTTCAAATGTGCAGAGGACTCCCCAAGTGCTGTGTTTAATTTATTTTAAAGTAGGCCTGTGTATTATTTTTAATTCTCCTTATAAGAGTTCTTTGTTTCTTATTAGAGGTTAACAGTTTTATATCATGTAATAAATAGCCTAATAAATGCAAAAAAACTGTAGTTTTTGTCTGATATAACAATAAAAAACTATGAAATATGTTTTGCGGCTCCAGACAAAAACATGTTTTGGAAAAAGGAGCAAAATGGCTCTTTTGGTCAAAAAGGTTGCAGACCGCTGCCTTAGACAAATGATTTATTGTAGTTACTGGATAAACTGTATCCTCAGTCGAAATGATTGGTCAAATACCACAAGAGCATGGCCCTTGCCAGCTAACTACACATTAGTTTAACAATTAACACAGTGGCGTTCAATCACAAGATATATATCCTCAGGAGCAGAAGCCAAATTACGTGAATAAATCGCAGCGTCACATGCACACAACAGGGAAGAAGTACTCAGATACTTTAAAGTTGCAATACTTCATTGTAAAGATAATTTGTTACAAGTAAAAGTCCTGCATTCAAAATCTTCTTAAGTAGTACTACAAAAGTATCTGTATTAAAATATACTTAAAGTACCAACAATTAAAGGAGTCCTTATGGTATGGGCCCATTCCAAAATCGTATATTGAATGACTGGATTATGATTATTGATGTGTTATGTGTTTATCACAGCTGGTAACGGTAGAGCTAATATTAATTATGTTATACTGCTGCTGGCTTAACCTATAAATATGTATCATAGTTCTTTCAATAATTAGTTGTATTAGCTAATAATCTAAATCTAAAAAGTAACTAGTAACTACAAGCTGTTGAATAAATGTAGTGGAGTGGAAGTATAAAGTAGCTGACTATACACAGGTGAAGTTCAAGTACCTTAAACATGTACTAAAGTACAGCACTTAAGTAAATGTACTATGTTACGTGTGTGCAAAATATCACTGCCTGCTACAAAACGTCACGTCACTATAAAATATAATAAGAGTTTATCATCCCAAGACCTCTCTGAAGAGATCGACACAACACTATGTGAATATGTATCTTAATTTATGTCCACCATGCATATACGTTTAGTTATTTTCTAGCTGTGTCACCGTTCATTTGAGCAGGATACTGTCTCTGCAGCCAACTTACTGTGGCGGGGTGTTCTGACTGGACGCAGCGGCTCTGCAGGAGCTGAAGTCGAGGAGACAGCAGCCTGAGGCTTGGTCTGAAGCCCAGCAACATGTTACCGGACACAGAGCTATACTGACCCTCACTGACTCTTCATATCACACCGATACCTCTTAACATGTTCCCCATGGCTGTAGAAAGTAGGGCACGATAAAATGCACAACTTCCGGTAAAGTATTTTCAGAATAAAACAACACTAGAAAAAAAGGGAGAAGGGTCTCAACCTACAGTCTATGGTAAAGATAAACGCATGTAGTGCTGAACACGTCACATCACATGAACGTGCCGGGCAGCGCGGTCCAGTGGGTTAGATGGGCGTTCATAATGCAGAGGGAAATAACTCTCAGAATAACGTTATTAGCACATTTTTACAACTTGAGGAACGAATGTTTTTAATAAGGGCTATACAAGTGTTCATACTGGGTAGTTTATTCAGTTTAAAAAAAAGTATCCAACGAGTTACAGACCACTCTTTCCCAATGTAAGTCAATGGGAAAAAGTGTTTCCGGGCCCAGCAACCTAAAGGAAGTGTAGTATCGCCGTTTGGCCACTACGAATATTCTCATCAGACTCCGGCGCACTTCCTGGGGGCTTGCGCTGCACTCATCCATCTGATTCGCTTCCTGAAGCAGTCACGTGGTATCAACAGGCAGCGAGCAGAGCCATATAATAGAAGAGTTACGACCAGGGTGCGAACTGGAGGGCTATGGCTCCCCTAGTGGTGACATGAGCTCCCCTGGGAACATGGTTTGTGAAATTTGGGGGGAGCTCTCTAAAATACTGATATGATGACCAAATAAATTCCATTTTGGGCATGTTTTTTTTTCAAAGGTGTAAAATAAGTGAAATAAAATTATATTTAGAGTTTATGATTCATGAAAAAAGTGTCGCCTGCTTGCACGCTGCCCGCAGCTCCACCCACTACCCACTCACTCACAAGCTCGTTTAGTTAGCACTGCATGTTTACCAGGCATTGTTGCTGCTGCTGACATGTCGAAAAGAAAAAAACAACTTAGGCAATTTCTTTAAAAAGACGGCTAAACAACCTGATCAAGAAGACCAACCGAATGTAGCTGGTTAGGGTTAGGGTACGTTGTGACTGCTGCTACAACAGAACCGAGAGAGGAGGGAGCTAACGTCAGTGCTAGTGCTAACTTGACAGCTAACGTTAACTTGGGGGCTGAAGAGACACAAGAAGACGAGCCAAGAGAAGCTAACTTGATGACTACAACTACCATACGGTAGTAGAGATCGAAGGAGATGTGGAAGAAGATGATGATGCTGCTGATGACCACCCCACCTGTTCTTCCTCTTCCTCCTTGCCTGCTGCTCGAGATGGGGGGCGAAGTTGCTGCGGTGGTCCCGTGGCCGCCGGCTGGCTGGACCAGCCAACAGTGGAGTGAGTGGATCACATTTGAGTCATTTTAAGTTGATTAATTAATTAATTAAACAGTCAAACGTTACATTGGTGGTCCGTGGATTATTTATTATCAAGTTGATTGAAGTTTGCGTAGCCCATACATGCTCGGGAAATCTGTTGACATGAACATGATCCATCGGGACGTTTCATGTAAATGTAGACCTGTGGCACCACCCCGTGTGCAACAGATTTTCTCTTTATAATAGGCCTATGTCTGTGCTGTTGCTATTAATGCACGGATCAGCATTTACCCACCCCCGCAAAAAAAAAGAATCCCGGCTCCCCCGGAGACCGTGGTATAGTTCGCCCACTGGTTACGACATCTCCGTTCCTGTCACTACCCGATCCGTCACCCTACCCGATCGGTACTGCGCATGTGCGAGATGGTCCGGAAGTCCGGACGGCAACCCAAGATGGACACCTGACACAGTGGCTTTTAGCAAAGCTCAAAAAGAAAAACCGAGAGAGATGAGTTATTGTTATTACAACGTGACTTCACTATTATTTAACAACTCTTTTTATTGGGTTCTTTTATTTGGGGTTAAGTACATTGTCAGAATAAGTGAGAAATAGATTTAACTTCTGTTAGACAGCTATCATACTGAATAAATATTTACTGTGAATGTATGCAAAAATGTATGGCATATGGCTGTCTAACAGAAGTTAAATTCATTCCTCACTTATTCTGACAATGTACTTAACCCCAAATAAAAGAACCCAATAAAAAAGAGTTGTTAAATAATAGTGAAGTCATGTTGTAATAACAATAACTCATCTCTCTCGAGTTTTCTTTTTGAGCTTTGCTAAAAGCCACTGTGTCAAGTGTCCATCTGGTGTTGCCGTCCGGAGTTGTCCAATATGGCGGACCATCTCGCACATGCGCAGTACCGATCGGACAGGGGGACGGATCGGGTAGTGACACACTCCAATGGACCACTTTTTTACAGCAATGGCGGATCGTGGAGCCTATCAATCGTTCCCCGGAAGTTAGCGCCAAGGCTAGCAGAGCAGTAGAGTTGCAGCATAATAGACCGTTCGTGACGGACTTTTAAAGGTAAGAAGAAGTTTAAAGATTTATATTGCGGATATTATCAGTACATCTGATTCAAATTAACATGTGTATTAAAGGATGTCAGTGAATTATCCCTAAATTAGTAGATTTAGGGAACGTTTACAGATAACAGATTAAGCTAGGACACCGAAGCAAGTTAGCAACACACATTGAACTGCCTTTCAATTGTAAATTCCGTTCTCTTAAAGGTGGGGTAGGTAAGTTTCAGAAACCGGCTCGAGATACACTTTTTGTTATATTCCATGTGTAAGAGCCATTTAGGCACATTTATTTTGGTAATTAATTATGGTTTTGTGAGCCAATTGAATATTCTTTAATTTAACTTAAATGAGCTGATTAACTATGAATTATTATTATACTGTTTTTGTAACGTGTCATCTTGCTTATGGACAGCTCTAGTTTATGTGTTGTTATTATTTATACAAAGCAATAGTAGGGGCGTGCTCAGGTATAAATGACGCTGCCTGCATGACACAGCAGGAAGTCTAGAGAGGCAGTTGGAAAAAGTTTTTGACCGCACACATCCGTATGACCAATGGATCTTATTTGTTTATTTGTTTAAATACCGTGCAAATGTTGCACGTCGGCAGTGGGCCGCCAGCTGATCTATTGAACCTCTCAATAAAGCACCAGAATGGAACGAGCAAGGTATCTGAGTTTTTGAATATACGCGAGTCAATACTCGAGCTCGCCTCCTAGACTAAGTGGCATTTGAACATGGATTTCTTTGGATAATTGGCCACTACACCATGGAATGCTCTTAACATCCCGATAGCAATGAATATAAGTGCTTTGACAAAAAATCCATACAAAAATGTCATCTGTAGAAGCCGTAATACTACCTGCCTGTCAGCCTTCCATCGGGGCACAAACTTATCTCGTGCACTCATTGGTCATGTGCGCATTTGTGTGTGTTGGAGGAGGGGCTCTATAAGGAAGTGGCAGATTTTCTCCGGTTGTGTATTTTCAAATTCTAGCGATCTCGAGCCGGTTTCTCAAACTTACCTACCCCACCTTTAATGTCATTTCGTCCAACGTTGTTGAATTAGAGAAGAGGGGCTTCTAAACGGGATTGTATGCGGGGGTGGAGGGAGTTAAATATTAGATAAATATGACTTTGGTGCGTGTAAGAGAGAGTGTTTTTAAGAGAGCCATATTGTGTCCTTGTGATTATGTTGATTATTACCTGTCTGTATAATGTTGCAGCTCAGCTGATTTTGGATTGATGGCAAAGGGAGAGGGACTTAAGTGAGAGTGACAACACAAGGTAAGTTTAATACTACTGTTTTATATAAGTAAGCATACTAAACATGTATTCTATCACTATTATATAAGTAATCTTGTTAGTAACCTACTGTATGGCAGGTGGAGGGGCAGTGATGTTACAGGTGGAGGAGCAAAACTGCAAGACTGCAAACTCCCAAGACAGAGAAATCAAAGTGTGTTCTCCAGAGAAGAGGTTGATTTCACTTCAATTTGTTCATATTTTCTAAAGATGTGGAAATGGCACCAAAAAAAACTTGAGAGCTGTAACCAAGACGACAGTAACAACATGAGTAGAGAGCCACCAAGGTTTTTCAAGTCCCTCTCTTACTCCATTTTGCCAACCCAAACTTCCAGGTACATGACGGGACACCTTGCTTGTTTTTGTTGTTTGCGCTCCTCTGGCTGGGTGCTGGCAGGTGGAGGGCAGTGATCCCTTCCCTTCTTCCCTCAATCTTTGAGACTAATGTAAGTAGAAGACATGGCACTGTAAATGTTCGAACATTTAAAATATTTTACCACTTAAAAATAAGAAATATTACTTTTGTTACTAAGAGTTCATACTTATTATACCTGTGTCACCTTTCACACTATAGCTGTGATCATGAGCTATGGGCTTTGTAGATACAGGGGCCCTTCTCTTTTTGACCACAGGGCGATGCACGAAGATGGTGGGAATAGCCTCTGCTCTCAGCCTTGCCCTTTTTTGTCTTGACAAACTGGTCTGCATCAAAATGTGCCTGCGGAGTGACTTGAGGTTACTTCACACACAGAACAACTTAGTTTTGTCTGCCCACATACATATTCCATAGTGTTTGAATACACAGTATTAGGAAACACTTTATACTTACTGGACATGTTATACTCATTACATACTGTATATAAAATATGACCAAGAATGTGAGACAACTTTATAGAAATTCATATTACATCTGTTACTGATGCCATTTGTCATGCTTTGTTAAACTCACAAATAATACAGTTCCATAACTTCAGTTGGGAACAGAGACCACACCTTATCTCCCCAAGGCAATTTCCCATCCAACAGGTGTGCTGTGTGTGTATAACCCTTTCTCCTGTCTGTTACTCCCTCTCTCAGCACAAGAACCAGAGGGGGATTCAATGGAGCCTGAATACCTGCACTGAGACCCTCACCCTGCACCCTGAGTCTCAACTCTGTGTTTTTCAAGCCTTTCCCTGTTTTTTTTTGTATTAAACAAAACATTACGCTTTCCCAATGGTGTGGTTTTTGTTTGGTGAACAAGTGCAAATGCAGTGTTTGTATATAAATCACATATTTTTTTGCTGTTGGTCGTGAAATTGCTCCTGCTTCCTCCGCTCTGTGTCAGTGGGGAAGCCGTACATTCGTACTCCTTTCTCGGAGCGATTGGAGCATCCCCAGGCAGCACAGCAAACCATGGTGGCGACTAGGAGGCAGCACAGAAAACCAGGACAACACGGAGGAAAATGCATAGACAAACTGCATGATATGCTATTCAATGTTTATTGAATTCCATGTATTTGCAATGGATGTTCCTAAAACACATTTAACATCATCATCATCATGCTGCTGCTGCTGCTGCTGCTGCTGCTGCTGCTGCTGCTGCTGCTAGTCCTTTGATAGTCACCTGTCCTTTCTGAAAGCCATAAAGATGACATTAGTCATTTAGATAATTTGTGTCCTCAGTTACCATGGGATTACTGAAACTACCATGAATTTAAGAAAATGGTAGAAATGAATCTACTCTGAATTTTAAAGCATTACTTTAGATCCCCACCCTCTAAATATATCAATAAACATTAGAAAGTGATGCTCCTGACTACCATACAAGTTTAAGAAGATAATATTGGTTTTTAAAGAATTCAAAGCTATAAATAAACAACAACAGGCTCTTTAACTAAGGCACTAACATGTAAACTAGTTGTTCACACTAATCCTAATATTATCACTTAATATTAGCAAATTCGATTTTATTTTTTAAAACATATTGATGTAAATACATACACATATCGATTTGTTGTATAAATATTGCAAATCAAAACCTTTATTCACTAATAATTACCAAAAATCGTAGTTCTATCTCCTGTTATCAATGCATTCACATTGCCCGCCATGAACTTCCGGGGAACGATCCTCGTCTACATGAACCACGTGACGATAACCGTTTTTGGACTTCCGTTGTCGTAACTCTTGTATTATATGGCTCTGGCAGCGAGGCTTCGTTTGTCATCGATGACGTCACTAGCCCAAAACGATACAAGCTTCACAAAAAGCTTCGGGGATTACTCGACACACACTCGGTCTCCGAAGCCTCGGCGCAATACGTAACATCACTAGACAGAACACTTCTCCCCGGTCAGCGTCAACAACTCTTCTATTTTATTACTTATTCAGTCGTAAGTTAATGTTGACACCGTGTTGTCCTGCGAGGGTGTATGGGTAACGCTATGTTGTCATGGCATGTTGTTATTGTTAGCATTTAGTGAGTTAGCAGTTCAAAGTACACATGTTAGCACTACACGCATCTGTCACAGTAATGCTGCTGTATCAGTGCTGCCCCGCTGTGAAGTCTCTTAAGAACCTCACAACACTATCCTTTTATTACTTTAGTAAAAGTACAACCACTGTTAGAAGTAAAAGTCATGTAAGGTTTAGTTTAGTTTATTGGTTTAGTTGTCAGGGACCATGTACAAAAATAACATACATCTCAAAGAGATAAGATGCTTTGTACCAGATTATAGCAGTTTGCTCATTTCCATCTGCAGTCCATGGGCAGGTCAACACAAAATACAGCACGTAGGCTACAATTCAAATCTCAGATATAAGTAAAGAAAAGTACAACATTATCTTAGAAAATATGGTGGAATAGAAGAAAGTGGCATAACATGACAATACTCAGGTAAAATACACGGGTAACCTGGCTGTGTCCAAAGTTCAAAGAGACATTGTAGTCATTTTGAAAAGTGTATTTCAAGTTGTGGTTTTATAGAAAGTAACTTAAAATACTACTTAAGTACAGTCCTTGAGTAAATGTACTTCATTGATGTAATGAAGTATAAATAATCCTTAATTGAGACACTAAGCATCCACCAAACATGCACATGTGTATGGAACTGTGTGACCTGAACCTTAAAGGTGGGGTAGGTACGTTTCAGAAACCGGCTCGAGATACGCTTTTTGTTATATTCCATGGAATGCTCTTAACATCCCGATAGCTATGAATACATTAAATGCTTTGACAATAAATACATACAAAAACGTCATCTGTGGAAGCCGTAGTACTGTAAAAAGCACGACCAATCACCCGGCTAAAGTAACTGGATGGCCTACCTGCCTGTCAGCCTCCCATCTGGGCACAAACTTATCTCGTGCCCTCATTGGTCATGTGCGCGTTCGTGTGTGTTGGGGGAGGGGCTCTGTGAGGACGTCTGAAGGAAGGGGCAGATTTGTTCCGGCTGTGTACTTTCAAATCCTATCGCACTCGAGCTGGTTTCTCCAAAATGACCTACCCCACCTTTCATGTTTAACCACGAGCAGCGCCACCTGCACAGATAGGCTAACGTTACTTAGAATGAACTAAAAGTATGGCAAAGATCATGGAGTCCTCTCCTGTTAATACTCTGTGTGTACAACAAGGCAAAGAGATAAAGGAGTCCTGTGAAGGGACATTTGTAAGGGTAAAATGCACTAAATGTATTTAGTTGGGATCACTTTTTAAGTGTGTTGCCATGGCACCCCAAAGGGCCCATTGAGATTACATCCAAGGAATATGTTTGGTGTGTTTTGTTTTGTAACCGTTGTAAATGTGTAAACTTCCCTTGAACAGCTGTATTCCCTCTGAGAGGCCATGTATCCTGTGGACCTTCCAGCTGTGGAGGACACTGACCTGACATCTGTATCTGAACTCTACCTCTCCTCTCTGGAGTCAGGACCTCACAATGAGGAGTGGTTTGAGTTATCACACACTTCAAAGGTATCATAAGGCCTGCACAATAATCAAACTGTTATCAAAATCAGAACAGGGACTAGTGCCATATCCAAATTGTAGTAAGCTCAATATAATAATGATGCTTTTTTGAAAATATATCATATAGGCAGAATTGTCCCCCTTATTAACATATTTTACATCTATTACTTCTTTATTTAGTTTCTGTTAACAATTGGTAGCATGGTGACAAATATGTGCACACAAGTTTGGTTCTACTGGAGGTTTATCATAGGTTCAGCACTGCTTGTAGAACTTCGGGATTTGACTTCAAATAAGAAGTGCGTAACGGCCCGTCTCCACTACGGGCATCAACAAATCTTGAAGCTGGGCGTGTCTGAGGCTTGGCGATTTCTCGCGACCAACAACCAATCAGGAATCTCCCGCCCGCCCCCAGCATACAAAGCAATAGCAATGTTAAAACGAAGTAAACTGGATATAAAATCCCCAAACAGGCGAAAACCTACCAGTTCCCCCCCCTGTCTCTGCCCCCTCCCTCCATGCCTGGCTCCTCCGGTCTGTATCCCGGTAGGTGAACAGAGACTGATCATTCAGCACCGGGTGATTCACTACCGCTCCATTTGTTTGAATATGAGGAAATGACCTGCGTCGTCTCTCCAAGCATACACACGGTTTGATTGGCTAGCCCTTGTACTGTCAGATTTGCATACGCGGGATTGGATTGGCTGATGCCAAACATTGAGCCTCAAAAGTTGAACATTGTTCAACGTTTGATGCCGATAGATGCTCGTGATGCTTGCAAAGCCACGCTCCGCTCCCCACAATGCAGTTCAGCGAATATTCAAAATCAACTACGTCACCCCATTCAAGTGAATGGGCGAAGCGTTGAAAGCATTTTCCGATGCCTGTAGTGCAGACGGGGCGTTACAAATGAAACCCATCGTCATTATAAAAGCAGAATAGGGCCTTTTGAAGTTGTCTCTGTCCCCTCAGGTCGCGATCACAGCAAACAATGTGAGGCTGTTGCAGCTGTTTGATGACCATCAGTCCGACTGTACGCTGCTGGCGCTGCACCCTCCTAATGATCCAACACAAGGTGTGGCAGACCCCCCTCACCCCCACAGACGCCCTGAAGACAGACCCTAACTCTGTGCTCTGCCTTCCAGTGCTGGCTCTGTACCTGCAGGACCAGTGGTGGAGTGTGGACGACGCGCTGAGGACATGCTGCAAGGACAGACACGGCTTGATCTCGGTAACTGCTTTTACATATCTGTGTGTATGTCAGCATCACTACAACACAGTCATACACACACCAGGCTTCCTCCACCGGTCTGAACATATGTCCTCTGAAAGGGGCCCTATGGGGCTTTCAGGCTTCATATGTGTAGTCTGTGTCTCTACTGTGACCGCTCTCATACTGCCTGTGCTGCAGCACCTCTTTTCACCCTCTGTCTGACACCAGAGAGGGGAGTGTGTGGGAGGGGAACAGGGGATTGAAGCCTTTGCACACAAACCTATAGAAGTGTCACGGAGGTGGTCTCTGGGCCCATAGGTCTCAGCCTCCGTTACGGGTTGTATGGCTTCATTGTTGTTGATGTGTTCACCTGGGGCCCTGTGTCCCCCCCCCCCTCACCTGGGGCTTGTTGGTTGATTAGTCTGTGGGTATTGAGGCTCTGTGTTTCCTGGTGGTGTGTGTGGGAGATCCTGGTCGCTGGTGACCGTGTTTACATGAGACAGTAAGACTGAGGCTGTGTCACGTACCACAAGAAGTAATACATTTGAACTCCCTGCCTCCCTGCTGGGTCGGGCCGCTCAGCGGTCAGCATCACAAGAACACTCTACAGCAAAGGGAAAGCCCCAGAAGCACACTAGCCTCTTTTAGCTTGTGTGTTCCATGCTGTGTGCTCTGGTCCGTGTGTGTGTTGTCCTGCAGGTGCAGTCGCTGATGGAGCGAGTGATCGTGTTCCTGCTCAGCCAGGTGCTGGAGAGGTCCCCTCAGGAGAAGACGCTGTTCTCCCTGCACCCCCGCACAGAGAGCTGCAAGCTGCTGTGGAGAGACAGCCAGGCGGTGGGCTTCTACACCGTCAAACACAAAGGTGGGGGGGGGGGAGCGATGGCAACACAATCGCACCAGATAAACTGGGCCAAATAATACTTTTTAAAAATAAGAAAAATCAAAGTTTTGGAAGTTACAAAGATTCACATCAACAATAGCTTTGCTAGCAACAAGAGGTCGTAACCACGAGTACGGATACACACTGGGAACAACGTGCAGACCAGATGTCGTCTTGTTCATCCATCACAACACACTGCAGCTGAGTTCAGCTGGTGTTTCTTAGCTTGAGTGATGGGAGACATATTCAGATCTTTGACTTTAGTCAAAGTCAAAATACATGAATGTCAAAGTCCTGCTTTCAAAGTCTCACTTACGTAAAAGTACAAAAGTAATATCAGCAAAATGTACTTCAAGTATCAGAAGTACTCATTATTCAGACAAACGTCCTCCATATGTGTTTTATTATTACATCAGTTGCATTTGTTAATATTGAACCATCTAATAGCATTTAATAACAAACACAATTTTGATAAACAAAATACTGTTGCTGTTGTTGTATATATAATATAATATATTGGATGATGTGGCTACTTTGTGCCTAAAGGATGCCCTCTCTAGTTCCTGATGATGTTCAGGTTTCCGACAGGGCTGGCAGGTAGAGCTGTGTCCTGCAGAGCCTGACTCTTCCTCTGTGTGGTTCTCTGACCCCCCCCCTGTGTTCAGGCAGCCTGTGTGACGGCTGGAGCAGCCGCTGCTACCTGCTGCCCGCTCTGGACACGCTGCTGGTGAGGAGGGGCTGGAGGAGGAGGGGCCTGGGGCTCCTCATGCTGCAGGACTTCTGCTCCTCCTTCTCCACAGAGGAGGTCCTGGGAGTCAGCGCTCCGCTGTCCCCCAGCATGGTGGCAGGTCAGCTGACCCTCTCTCTATCCTATTCTACTTCTATTCCCTCCAGTCTGTTATTTCTTATCTCGGGAGATGTCGTCATCTTTGGCAGAAGAATACATCATTATTTATACAATAGAATAACTGTAGTGGACATTTTGTTAACATGCATCTCCTTCAGTGGCGTTTCTATATGTACAAAAGTGGTGGGGCACAAAAAACGTAGATGTCTATATATAAGCTTCTGCAGTGAGGTTCATGGCTGGTGAGGCTCTGACTCTGACTCTTCAGGTTTACAGATATTATATTTTGACCTAAATCAAAATATAATATTATTTTCAAAAGCTTTTTTTGTCTGATGCTTCAATTAATTTTAAACAGACAGTTCAACAAAAGGATACACAAAACATGTAATTGTATCATTTAAATATTGAATTGTTCTCTCTTAGTAAGATCCCATTTTCAATAAAATTGCAGTCTTACCTTGACTTGAAGATGAAGTCCATTTGCCTATCCTTCTGGACAAAAATCTCTATCACTTTTTTGTAAAAGTCCTCCTTATGTTCTTGTAGTTTCAAAAGTCTATCATAAATCTAATCGAATCAATAGATTTATGATTAGAAAATTATAAAAGTAGGGTAGACATGTGGATATTATCTGGCTGAACAAAACGTGCATTTATCTAACATGTTTGTTTCCACAGATCTTATTTGGAGCTATTTTCTAAAATCCTATGGAGAAATCTCATTGCTTTTAGGTCGAGGGAAGCCATGCGCAGCTTACTTCCGGGTGTTAGGACGCCTCACTGCAGCTCTCTCTCCTCCTCTTCACACACCACACTTTTCGCAGCACACGTACTTACAGCCAATCAGCTCTGGATTATGTGAGATGACGTATGGTGGGGATGTCAGCTCTATGCCCCTATGCAGAGACGTGCACACATAGACTCTAGGTAGTGCTTGAGCACCTGCCCGTTTTGCCCTCTGGACAGCAATGTGCCCTTTAGAAAGTTCGTTTTTTACAGTTTTTTATTTAATTTGTTTACTGTATGTGGCTCATGGTAACATCGATCAATTCTGGATTAAAAGCTTCTAATATATACAGCAATGCCCCAAATGCGCGTTGTAATTTTGTCAGACATCCCCCCACGTGCCCCGCGGCACTCCCGTGTAGATATCCATAGAAAATATCTCTGAGTCAGACACAGATGAAGCAGAGATGTCAGAGTCCAGAGCAGCACCATGTTCAGAAACAGTGCTCTCTGATGATGACCAAAATGAGAGAGAGATGGAAGGAGTAACCAAAAACCGAAAAGAAACTAACAAAATCCGCCATTATCCGACAAATTTTCGCGCACAATTTCGGCACTCGCGGGCGACCGCCAGGACGACTCAGAAGGTGCCCTTTTTTTTCCTCTTGAGCACCTGCCCCTATAAATGTCTGTGCACGCCACTGCCCCTATGGTCATTATTTTTTTGCCACACACATTAAATAGGACAATACTCTGAGCATGCGCAGTGTAGTTTTTGCAGTCACCGTTCACTTAGACAGTCAGAGGGAGGGGCAGGATCGGGTTTTGTCCCACATGGCTCTAAACAGCTCAATAGGCACACACTGTAGACACTAATTAGAAGAACACAGACTAAAACAGCAATGTACAGACGAATCAGATGATTAAACATGATCTTAAAATAGATTTAATATATTTTTTAATTAATTTTTTGCATTTCTTTGTAATCATTATTTTTAATACTTTCTGCTGACACTAGGTGGGGCTGTGCCCCTAATGACCAGTCGCCACTGATCTCCTTTGACTCTTTTGAGCTACTCTATCAGTCCCTGATGTACTGTACAGAGGACATCTATCAGTCCCTGATGTACTGTACAGAGGACATCTATCAACCCCTGATGTACTGTACAGAGGACATCTATCAGTCCCTGATGTGCTGTACAGAGGACATCCTGGTCTTTCCAGTGATGTCATTGGTTAAAATTGCATGCTGGGAAGTTCCTCTTTCTTTTCATCCAAAATGGCTGGCATATGAAAAACAACATGTTATAGAAGCAGGAGGAGAAGTCAAATATTGTTGAATAATTGTAATTTTTACCATGAAAAACATATATATTCTTGTTTATTAACATGTGAGGAACTATATCATTAGTTCTGAAAGCAATTAAATAATTCAAGTTTTCAAATAACAGCCCTTTTATAAATGTCCATTCTAGTGGACGTCAGGACTTAATGACTCAATATCGTTGCAGGAGACGGAACTGAAGCAGACATTTTCTGTACCAGAAAGTTCAGGGAGATTAAGATGTTGAGCTCTCAGGTGATGAGAGAGGTGAGGATTTCACACCTGGGATAGAAGAGGGTCAAGAAGAAGGGGGGGGGGGGGGGGGGGTGCAGGAGGCTCCATGAGCGCACAGATACAGACAGAGAGACAGATAGGGACGAGCTGGAAAGACATGGCCCCCTGTGGGCCAAGAGTAGCACGTATGTCTTATTGTTGTTTTTATTTTAAGTGGAGCCATGACAGATGAGCGTTGCCTCAGGAAAGCAAGCTTTGTTTCTGTGAGCAGGTCAGATGGAGACCACATCCATAAAACTAGTCAAGATGACCCTACAGCCCGTGCTGACTGGAGTCAATGAGGTACTTTCCCACGACATCGACTACAAAGTCTTTGAAGATCTGGAAAGATTCACCAAAAAACAAGATAATTTTGTATTGACCAAATAAACAGCAATGTTCAGATCAATTACTTATTCATGTTTTAAATAAAGGTGAATGTATTATTGTATTAATATCACTCTATAACCATAATACGTTACATAGTCCATCTGTTAATTTTGGCTGTCTTTTCAAACTATGGTCCCGATGTCCTCTACAGTGGACATACTGTAACATTTTAAAAGTCTGAATTGCAAGATGTTTTTTTTAACCCTAAATAGGTAGGAAATACAAAATAAAGAAGATTGGAAAATGTTTCTTTCCTCGGTTCCCAGCAATACATATATATATATATATATATATGTATATATATATATATACAATACACAATCAGCAATATAAAAAATATGTTCAAATACACTGTTATAGCAACAGCTAAGTTTACTAAAACAAGTTATATGAACACAAGATACTATATACCTAATAAGAATAATATTAATAATACAAATGTAAAATCCGAGCTCACACAGCAACATTAGAGTTAGAGTTAGACTATACCTTAATCACACATTAAAGCCCAAAGCCACACATTATACAAGTGTGCAAGTTATCTTTTTTAAATCAAATATAAATGCAATGAATTAGAGTTAAGTACAATATATACAAATTGTCCACGGTTATTTAAATATGGTAAAAAGACATCTCTCATAGCCACATGCACACTGTTATTGTTTATTTGAATCTCTCATGGCAGCGAACCCAGAAGTCTCAACACAGACATCATGTCCTCTGTCCTCCAGTGTGCAGGAGGTTTCTGCAGCAGCATGAAGAACATCTGGAGAGTCTGTATGAGGTGGAGGCTCCAGGGGGGTGGACCCAACGACGAAACATCTGGCTCAGCATCCAGCTGGGACGCTACACTTCCTGTACACACAGATATGTATCAGCATTGTTTAGTGTTTAGTGTGCATCCTTGATCTGGTTTGATGAACTTGTGTTCTCTTAGGTATCAAGGAGGAGAGTGCTCCGGCATCAGGAGGCACTCAGAGGAACAATGACTCCTCTCTGAAGGTGGGTGAACTCAACCACAATCCTGGAGATTCAATAAGCAATTCTTTATTTGGAATTATTATTATGGAGTATTCATATTACAAATGTTTACAAAATTATCATCATTTTGATCTATACAGTAATCCATCACTTAGGTTTCTTTCCAGTATACTTATACACAACCAAAGCATACACAGGTACTATATTCAAGCAGAGGATATGCGTCTCTGGGGAATAGAATGCTTCCACTTTTTCAAAGCTTCCTCAAACGTATTCTCCTGAAGCCTCAGGAGGAAGTGAGTCTTTCCATCACTAAGATGTTGTGTATAATATGGAACCGTCTTCCGAGTCCAGTTTATGCCATTTTCTTGTCATTACTTTTCTAGTATTTACACTCAGTGTTCCAAATACTGTAGGTATTTTGTTTTTGGGTTTGCATTAAAAGAAGTTCATCCCAATCAAAGTAGATGTTTGTCTCCAATACCTTTCTGATTCTGATTGAAACTCATGCAGAACAGCTCCCCCTGGAGGGAGCTTTGGGGACTCGCCCAGGGAAGGGAAAACAAACAGGGTCCTTTCAAATAATGCTTTGTGTTGAGCCGGTGAATGCAGTTGTTCCTGTTTGGCATAGACACTACGATGCACAGTCCCAAAGTGAAGTTGAGTTGAGTCAACACGTCAACAATGGAAACCAACCATCATGAGCTTTAACAGTAGAACACATTGGTGTTGTTTCTGTTCACTTTGCACGGATGTCTTTTGGTTGGAAGTGGGCTAGGGCTAGGGTTAGGGTTAGGGTTAGGGTTAGGGTTAGGTCGTCTTCGGGGGTTAGGGTTAGGGTTAGGTCGTCTTCGGAGGTTAGGGTTAGGTCGTCTTCGGAGGTTGGATCTCAGACTGTCCTTCTTGTGTATCTGATGCAGAGCGGTGACCCGACCCCAGAGAGCGGCTCTGATGTGGACGCTCCACTGGTGACGGGCTCCTCTGCACAACATCTGGAGCTCTGTGCTCAGCGGCGAGCAGGACGCCCCCCCAGCAGCAGTGTCTCTGGAACAGGATGTTGTCCTGCAGCCCACACTGAAGATCTGGACTCTGGACCTCCCTGCAGACCCCCACAGTCCCTAAACACAAAACAAGCCCTGAAACCTAAACCCTCTGTATCTGCAGCGCCTGGAGAGGGAGAGGAAGAGCGAAGGAATGCCAAACGAGTTGGAAGGACATGAGAATACAGACACAGTGGAAAACTGTTTACAGTATGCAGAGGAGGCTGCTCTGTCCTCCTGTACCGAGGTGACCTTTACAACTTTGACTTTCGAGGCTGCGATATGGACTCATTGAAAGGACTGGTATTAAAGCTTAACACGGTGTAATCCTAACGAAGTGTGAACATTTAAATGTGTGTGTGATGAACAGATGTGTTTGGACAAGGGAATGAGTGGAGAATGAGTGGAAGGAATTTATGATAGGGGTTATCGGTATATATACCCTCACCTGTCAGGTGAGGGTCGCCTGTCAGGTGAGGGTCGCCTGTCAGGTGAGGGTCGCCTGTCAGGTGTAGGGTCACCTGACAGGCGACCCCTCACCTGACAGACGTAGGGTCACCTGACAGGTGAGGGGGAGAAAAAGAGAGACTCCGTTTTGTATATGATTGGAGGAAAAGAGAGACTCCGTTTTTTGTCAGCCCATCAGTAACCGTCCATACGATAGAGAACTGTAGTGGATAACACCCGTTGCCGTGGAAACACTCAAAGCGCCTAAGAGTGGCTGTCATACACAGAACAGGTGTCATGCTTGCGAGCAACGAAGATCTCAAAATACTTTATATCGATATTATGTTTCTTTGCAATTAACTCTAGACAGCAGCTGATGTTAAGTTGCTATGACAATGGTACTATCAAAAAGCATGCGATAAACAGCTTTATATATTTTTTTTATGTGCTTTGAAGTGCTCTGTTACACTTGAAATGATGTTATTTGTAATGAGAATCACTTCCTACTGATTTGGAAGTCAGTTTAGGAAGTCTGATCAAAAGAAAGGAACATGTTGATGTTTGCAGAACCTTTGCTTGCCAACATCTCCCAATCCGTTAGCGTTGTTAGGGTGGGGAACGTGTGACCATCATAATGATCAACATGAGGTAGTATGCAGGACTCCAGGATATCATTACCAAGAAGGAGAAGGAGGATGCATCCTTTAGCAATCCCACAAGGGGAAACTAGGATCTCACTAATTATATTAATTGCAGTACAAATACACACATGCAACAAGCAGGACCCGTACACATCAGCGCTGAAATACACACATGCTTTTTATGGAGACGTGAGTCAAGGGGGCCGTCTTGTTTCAGTGACCAAGAGCCGCTGTGGGTTCAATGCCTTGCTCAAAGACACTGCAGCAGGGCCTAGGAGGGACCTGGCCCTTCTCCAGAGGCCAGTCTTTATTATTGTGTCCATACGAGGACTGGAACCAGTGACCATCCGGCGTCAAACCAGCAGTGGTGTAAAGTAACTAAGTACTTTTACTCAAGTACATGTACTTAAGAATAATCTTGAGATAATTGTACTTTACTTGAGTGTTTCAATTTCTTGCTACTTTGACTTCTACTCCACTATAATTCAGAGGTACATGGTGTACTTTTCCTCCACTACATGTATTTAATCCCTTTAGTTACTTCTCAGATGTGGATGAATGATGTGAAATATAACCAAGTGTTGAATCAGACTTTAGTTCCACCTGGAGTGAATCCACCAGCTACCCTGCAGTATACAAAGTACTTCAGACTAGCTGCACCTTCACCAGCTTTGAGAACACTTTAATCATCAATCATTATAAAACATATATATATATTATTCTGAAATGGACCAATCTGCTCAATGACTACTTTTACTTTTGGTGCTTTAAGTATATTTTGATGAATACTTTTCTACTTTTACTTCAGTAACATTTTGAATGCAGGACTTTTACGGTAACAAGAGTATTCCTACACTCTGGTCTACTTTTAAGTACAAGATCTGAGTACTTCTCCCACCTCTGCATACTGCAACCTCTATTGTGTTGTACCTGTACAAAATGAAATACTTGAATCATTATTTGTATCAATGATAGACCCTGTCTATCGCTGAATGAAGCATATGTTCCCGTCGGCATGTGCTGGGACAAAACCGAGCGCACCTCTCACGCGGCTACACGCAGGAACAGGAAATGAGGCGGGACCGGGAACACTCTGACAGTACTGACGGGAACAGTTACAGAACAGTTTGTGAAAGATGAGCCGGATTTATCACAACAGGTCCTAGAACAAACCGGTGCACAATGAGACGTGGGCTCCGTCCTCCTATCACAGGTAGGCTGAGACAGAACCACTCACTGAGACAGAACCACAGACAGAACCACACACTGAGACAGAACCACAGACAGAACCACTCACTGAGACAGAACCACACTCTCTGAGACAGAACCACTCTCTGAGACAGAACCACACTCACTGAGACAGAACCACACTCTCTGAGACAGAACCACTCACTGAGACAGAACCACTCTCTGAGACAGAACCACTCTCTGAGACAGAACCACACTCACTGAGACAGAACCACTCACTGAGACAGAACCACACTCACTGAGACAGAACCACACTCACTGAGACAGAACCACTCTCTGAGACAGAACCACACTCACTGAGACAGAACCACACTCACTGAGACAGAACCACTCACTGAGACAGAACCACAGACAGAACCACTCACTGAGACAGAACCACACTCACTGAGACAGAACCACTCACTGAGACAGAACCACACTCACTGAGACAGAACCACTCACTGAGACAGAACCACACTCACTGAGACAGAACCACACTCACTGAGACAGAACCACTCACTGAGACAGAACCACACTCACTGAGACAGAACCACTCACTGAGACAGAACCACTCACTGAGACAGAACCACACTCACTGAGACAGAACCACTCTCTGAGACAGAACCACACTCACTGAGACAGAACCACTCACTGAGACAGAACCACACTCACTGAGACAGAACCACTCACTGAGACAGAACCACACTCACTGAGACAGAACCACACTCACTGAGACAGAACCACTCACTGAGACAGAACCACACTCACTGAGACAGAACCACTCACTGAGACAGCACCACACTCACTGAGACAGAACCACTCACTGAGACAGAACCACACTCACTGAGACAGAACCACTCACTGAGACAGAACCACACTCACTGAGACAGAACCACACTCACTGAGACAGAACCACTCTCTGAGACAGAACCACACTCACTGAGACAGAACCACACTCACTGAGACAGAACCACTCACTGAGACAGAACCACAGACAGAACCACTCACTGAGACAGAACCACACTCACTGAGACAGAACCACTCACTGAGACAGAACCACACTCACTGAGACAGAACCACTCACTGAGACAGAACCACACTCACTGAGACAGAACCACACTCACTGAGACAGAACCACTCACTGAGACAGAACCACACTCACTGAGACAGAACCACACTCACTGAGACAGAACCACTCACTGAGACAGAACCACACTCACTGAGACAGAACCACTCACTGAGACAGCACCACACTCACTGAGACAGAACCACTCACTGAGACAGAACCACACTCACTGAGACAGAACCACTCACTGAGACAGAACCACACTCACTGAGACAGAACCACTCACTGAGACAGAACCACTCTCTGAGACAGAACCACACTCACTGAGACAGAACCACTCACTGAGACAGCACCACACTCACTGAGACAGAACCACTCACTGAGACAGAACCACACTCACTGAGACAGAACCACTCACTGAGACAGAACCACACTCACTGAGACAGAACCACTCACTGAGACAGAACCACTCACTGAGACAGAACCACACACTGAGACAGAACCACTCACTGAGACAGAACCACTCACTGAGACAGAACCACACTCACTGAGACAGAACCACTCACTGAGACAGAACCACACTCACTGAGACAGAACCACTCACTGAGACAGAACCACTCACTGAGACAGAACCACACACTGAGACAGAACCACACTCACTGAGACAGAACCACTCACTGAGACAGAACCACACTCACTGAGACAGAACCACTCACTGAGACAGAACCACACTCACTGAGACAGAACCACTCACTGAGACAGAACCATACTCACTGAGACAGAACCACTCACTGAGACAGAACCACACTCACTGAGACAGAACCACACTCACTGAGACAGAACCACTCACTGAGACAGAACCACACTCACTGAGACAGAACCACTCACTGAGACAGAACCACACTCACTGAGACAGAACCACTCACTGAGACAGAACCATACTCACTGAGACAGAACCACTCACTGAGACAGAACCACACTCACTGAGACAGAACCACTCACTGAGACAGAACCACACTCACTGAGACAGAACCACTCACTGAGACAGAACCATACTCACTGAGACAGAACCACTCACTGAGACAGAACCACACTCACTGAGACAGAACCACTCACTGAGACAGAACCACACACTGAGACAGAACCACACTCACTGAGACAGAACCACTCACTGAGACAGAACCACACACTGAGACAGAACCACACTCACTGAGACAGCACCACACTCACTGAGACAGAACCACTCACTGAGACAGAACCACACTCACTGAGACAGAACCACTCACTGAGACAGAACCACACTCACTGAGACAGAACCACTCACTGAGACAGAACCACTCACTGAGACAGAACCACACTCACTGAGACAGAACCACTCACTGAGACAGAACCACACTCACTGAGACAGAACCACTCACTGAGACAGAACCACTCACTGAGACAGAACCACACTCACTGAGACAGAACCATACTCACTGAGACCTAGCCCCACCTGTCCCACACACCTCTAACGCTTCATTCTGGAAGGGTTTGGATATTCCGCATTAAAGTGAATCTCCACAGAGCCATATCGCAATAAGACAGAAAAGGTGTTTAGTTCCTGCTAGCTAACGCCTTCTTTACGTATGTTATATATACAGTCAGAGGAAGGAGTACTCTGATCTTGTACTTGAGTAAAAGTAGAAGTATCAGAGTGTAGGAATGCAAGTAAAAGGCCTGCAATCAAAATGTTACAAAAGTATTAGTGTCAAATCTCCTTAAAGTAGTAAAAGTAGTCATTGAGCAGATTGGTCCATTTCAGAATAATATATATATGTTTTATAATGATTGATGATTAAAGTGTTCTCAAAGCTGGTGAAGGTGCAGCTAGTCTGAAGTACTTTGTAGACTGCAGGGTAGCTGGTGGATTTACTCCAGGTGGAACTAAAGTCTGATTCAACACTTGATTATATTTCACATCATTCATCCACATCTGTGAAGTAACTAAAGGGATTAAATACATGTAGTGGAGGAAAAGTACACCATTTACCTCTGAACTGTAGTGGGGTAGAAGTACAAAGTATTTATAACACATTGAAATACTCAAGTAAAGTAGAATTATTTTAAGATTGTTCTTAAGTACATGTACTTGAGTAAAAGTACTTAGTTACTTTACACCACTGTATACACTCCTTTATGCATGCCTTTAGACTACACTGTAAAATATGACCATGGTTTCACAATATTTAGCTGTAATATTTTACAATAAATTACTGTTTACCACTTTACAGTCTTTACCTGTAATGTTCACAATATAACACTGTAATTTAGAATGTCACAGTGAAATCAATACAGGCACAGTTAATTACTGTGAATGTACAGGATACATGATTACCAGGATTTCACAACATGTTACTGTATTATTACATAGTGAAATACTGTATTCAGACCATCCTCTGTGATAACACAACACATGAAGTGCTTTTCTTGCTTTTATCGCTCTTGCTTGGCTTTAAATACTAATTTCTTTCTTTGGTGCAGGTTTTACTTAAATTGAAAGGGGCACCGCTGCATGTGCCTTAAAATAAACGATGCAACATATACATCTATGTAACATTTAAATTGTTGTCTTGGCTTAGTGTTTTCAGGTGCATCCTGGGCATTAATCCTGAGACGGGCTAGAAAGCCAAAAAGAGGCATGGCAACCGAAACCCCTATGTCAGCACATTCTTCAGAAAAATTGTTGACTTTAAGTGGATGTCTTTGTAGACATGTGTTAAGTGCTCCCTTCCTTGTTTTCTGTCTCCCTGGCTCCGCCTCTGCCCAGGTGCACCTGGTCTGCCCCTGGCTCCGCCTCTGCCCAGGTGTTCCAAATTCCACTCAGCCGTGTGTATATATAAAGAGAAGCTGGAGGAGAAGGATGTCTCGCCTATCCTAACGCCGGAGGCACTGTCCTTAGAATACCTCTTTGCAGATGTGTTTATGTTTAGCCTGGAGGACCTGGTAGTCTTGCGGTCTTGCGGCTTTATTTTGTTTCCCATAGGGTTTATATTTGATTTCTGGTTAGGCGGGGGAGTTCTGGGTCCTACGGCCCGTGGTGTGGCTGGCTCGGGTTCCCTTCTTCTGTTTGTTCCTTTTGGCCAGTCCTCCAGACCTCTTTTTGTTTCCCATTTCGCTTGTGTGAGCAAACGGCTGATTATCAATAAATGCTCGTTACCAAGTACCGGTTATTGTGTGTATTCTTTCATGTTGCGGGTCTCAGCACGAGCCACTACCGCGGAGTAGAGGTTGGGGCCGTAACAACATTTCCAAAACACTGTAAATGTACTTTGCACTTCAATGGAGTAATAGAAAGTTAAAATGGGCATTTTCTTTGTTGATTGAGCTGATTGAATTATGGTACAATCCCAGTCAAATTTACAATATATTATCGTATTATTTAGATTTGTATATTTACAGTAAATTACTGGCTACTCCTGCAGTACTTTCACAGTACACATTGTAAATTCACAGTAAATTACTGGCTACTCCTGCAGTACTTTCACAATAGAAATGTAAAAGTACAGGCCCTTGTTGTAATTAATGTACAACAAAATGATGTAATTCCCCAGTAACATACTGTAATATCACAGTAATTGAAGCTGTGAAGTTACAGTATACAGTTGTACCTTTACAACAATGCATTGTAATATCATGGATGTGAAATTACAATACATTGCTGTGAAGACATTCACAGTAAATTGCTGTGAACCTTACTGTGAAAGTCATGCAACAAGTTGCCAGGTAATTATTGTGAATTCACGGTGGATATTTTTACAGTGTAGTTTGACACCACTTTATAGATTTAAAGTTAAAGACACCTGTCCAAATAAAGAATTGAGCTTGCTGTGGTTTCATATATATTTGTAAACATCCATTACACAGGGTTATCTTAAAGGGAGTTCATAATTGTAAAGCTCTTGAACATAATTCTCCTAAAATAAACCCAATGCACGGTTGCTCTTGTAACAGGTCTTATCCGATTAATCTCCTTTATTGTACAATAAACACGCAATGAGATGCTCATGAGGAAAGCCTTTATGTTAAAGGTCCATGTCATGCTTCTCTGGTTCTGACCCGTCCCCTTGTGTGTAGCTTTGTCTGCATGTGAACGGTCTGCAGAGTCACACACCCTCAAAGCACACCCTGTAGCGAGTAACACTCTAACACAGAGAAGACCCGTCTGCTGCCCCTGAACGCCTCGTTGGACATTTCTCTTTTCCCATGGTTTCTTCCTGGTCGTGGTGACGTAAGGGCCACAGTGACGTAACGGCTCCGCGGATTGGTCATTTGGACCAATCCGCGGACTTCCTCACACTCACTCACTCACTCACTCAGCCTTATCTTTTCTCAGCCACAGCTCCACGGATATCTCAGGCTAAACCCAGCCTTAACTCAGCCTGAGCACACACACACACTCACAGCCTGGTTACGTGTGTGTGTGTGTGTGTGTGTGTGTGTGTGTGTGTGTGTGTGTGTGTGTGTGTGTGTGTGTGTGTGTGTGTGTGCTCAGGCTGAGTTTCGCGTTGTCTCGCAGACCCCACGCAGCAACCAGGAGACGACACCAGTAACCCAGCTCACACTGTCCGCTCCTCGAGCCTCAAAGGGCGGAGCAGCGAGCCCCGCAACGTCCCGCCAACACGGCACCCAGACCCCACGCAGCATTCTCATCTGTTGGTCATCATTTACTGGTGTCATTTTCTGGTTGCTAACAAACGCCATTGTAACACCTAATCACACATCCGAGCACAGTGGGCTCAAAGGGGGGGGGGCAGGAGCTCCAACAAGCCGTGTAGGACAGAGAGTGAATACACTATGCAGAGATGCTGTGAGAAACCAATGTGAGTTTGGAGCATTGAACAATGTAAATCTATTCTAGTAGACCTCAACGATGGAATTATGATCAGTAGAAACGGCCATGACATGGGACCTTTAAACTTTTAAATTCTGTTGATTGTATCTGTAATGTCCTTTTCAACTTTTGTTGTTTTAATGTGGTCTTACAGTTTGCACCTATTTATCAAACATATTTATGAAAGGGTATGTAGCCTACAGGGCTGATATTTGATGTTTACATGAAATGTACTTTTACACAAGTGTCAATATAATTTTATTTTTCCATTTAGTGGCCCGGGGGTTCTTCTAGAAGGAAAGCTGCTGGATGTTTCAGACATGCGATCAAAAGGTCAAATGTCTAACCTTCCTTCTTGTATTGTGGGAACGACCTCCCGAAGACGACCTAATCATTGTCAGCGTTGCACCTCACACTCCGATGAAACGAGCCTCACTGTGTCAGTTCTTGGCGGGCCCGTTTCTATGTGCTGTACATCAGGCCCAGGCCGCCCAGCCGCGTCCACCAGAGGAACTTCAATGCCAGCGGGAAGGAGGTGGAGCCGAACTTCAGCGACACCAAGAAGGTCAACACTGGCTTCCTCATGTCCTCCTACAGTGAGTGGATCACACGTTTGAGTTGCGTGTTTATTAAACTTGTCTGTCTGCCAACGATGCTGTGAGGGATGTTGAGTGAGCGATCACAACTAAGCAAAGCTAGATTAGTCAGTTAGCTATTTAAGCTAGGCCTAAAACCAGAGTTGATGTTGTTACAAAGATCATCTTTAACTTGGCTAGATTGCCATGGCAACTTATGCTGCACTGTTAACCTGTTCTGGAAAAGGTTATGTTCAGATTTTTGGATATAACTGGCTTAAAAATGCCAATCAAAAATGGGTTTATTACCAGGTAGGTTTCCACGTACGAGGAATTTGACTTGGTGTCGTGGAGCACAAAAGCAAGAATTAAAAACACAGGAAGAGAATATGTAATGCCAACGTGTTGAGAAATAACTTTATATCGCTTATATATCACTTTTTCCCGCTGGCATATACAGCTCTGTACAAAATGAAGAGGCCACTGCAGCATTATCAGTTTCTCTAGTTTGACTATTTAAAGGTATGTGTTTGAGTAAAATTATTTTATTTAGTATTTTATTCTCTAAGCATTTCTCTGTGTTGGAATTCAACAGACGCTAGGGATTGAGATTTAGGAACAATGTGGAGTGGTCTCTTGATTCTTTTCCAGAGCTGTACTGAATACACAGGGGAAATCACCTGTATGCATGTATGCTTGTTTTTGCCGCGCTAACCTAAGTCAGTAATGCAGGAAATAGGAACCACAGAGCACAACATGAACCACATGGCTTCATGTTGGGGAGATTAAGCGTTTCTGACTGTTTCACGTGTTGTCTAATTGGTGAAGATGCTTTTATTATTTGCTTGTGTTGTTCCATCTGGCTGTAGACTGTTTTAAAGTTGCAGTGCGCTGAGCTTTCAGAGCCAGTGTGAGTTGTGTCTTCTATCTTCATCAGCTTTATAAACATGTTGTCTCCTCAGAGGTGGAAGCTAAAGGCGGGTCGGACCGTCTCTCTGAGGATCAGCTGTCAGCGACGGTGAACAAATCTGAGCTGCTGAAGATTACGACAAACACCGCCCTGACGGGACCTGGGCCTTCTGGTACCCCGAGGCAGAGATGGAGCAAACAGAACTGGAGATGGGACAGGAAGTACGGCTGAAGACCAGAGGAAACAGTCCTTTCATATGTGAGGCCAAACCCTGCTGATGTACTGCTTTAAATGTACCGTGCATCCGGTACACTCATTAAAGGAAAGGATACTCTAAGAGTTGAAGTAAAGATGAATTGAGATAAACTGTTAAAGAACAAATGATAACTAAATAATGACTCCCAATGATATTTGGTCATGATTATTTCATGTTAAAGAGAAATACGTAAGATCTGTGAACACCCGCGGAAGATCTGTGTGCTGACGTACCTTTGTTTCGTTGCATTTTCTTCATTTTGTTGTTTTACATTTTTGTGTTGTCTTTTTCTTTTGGCTCAATCAATTAAATAAATGAACTTTCCACCTTCATTGTGTCTTCCAGTCTCCTTAGCCGAGGTGGACGGTGACCAAGTGTAACTTCGCTGGAGATGAGAAGGCCGGAGCATCGTGGACGGAGAAGATCTTGGCCAACAAAACGGAGGGAGCCAGCTCCCAGATGCCCGGGGGAGAGGGAGCGGAGGAGGACGTGTGGGTGAGGAGGACACCTTCCAAATGTCACCCAAGATGAAATACTGGGGCTAATAAAACCTACCTTATTTATAGTTCTAGCGGTGCAGGAATGAGACACTTTCTCCTCTCCTCTGTCTCAAAGTCAGTAAATACCCCGCTGGTATGTGGGAAGCGTCTCCGTGTCATACAGTAGCACGTGGACATTAGCCTTTAGCTTAGTTTACATGCTGTCTTCTGTGTATTGCCTTTCAACTAAATATTTGTATTCATTGGGATAAACCCCTTGAGATGCACCATCTCGTTTTCAAGGGGGTCCCGACAATAGCAACAACTTACAGACATACATAAACAAAAAGACAAAATGCAAAACATGACACTCAAGACAAACCACATACAGTCTGTTAAGTGAAGTTCAAGCAATGCACACAATCATTACAATGTGAGACAGTCAAGCAAATCAGTTTCATCAATATCAGTTAATAACAAGTACAGACCAGCTGAAAGTGAGATAACAAGTGAATGTGTGAAAGTATCATAAAGGTTTGTTTGCCGCTGAGATTATTTCCTGCAATATTCATTAATTGGAATAATCCCATTTCCTTTTGTCTAAGGAGCCATGGCAATGCTTACTTTCAGATTGTCTTTCACAAATACATGATCAATCTACCGCTCGACAGCCCTCATGCAGCCAGGTTCTATTCTCTCTTGAATCAGAAAGTCTGTGCTTCATTTGACCACACGCTCCAAGTGAGAACAACCTCCACAAGCTGCTGTCATTGTAGCTGTTTGATTCTGTAAGACAGTATGCTAACTGAATCCCTTTGTACCAAAAGGCATACAGACTTTTCTTAAGTGTGAACCTCAGTGAGACAGGAAGTGGCAGCAGAATTCCACGGTGGCAGCAGGTATCTGACTGACTCTCTGCTTCTCTTTCAGGAGGAGTGAGGAGAGTCTCTGGCCCTGCTGCATGCTGAGCTTCTTCAGCTTGGATCACCCCCGTCCCTCTGCCTTCGGAGTGGACGACTTTTCTCCTAACCTCTCACACATGTGGCCTTGGGCTGGAAGTCACGTGACACTGGGACTCTCTCAGCTGTTAGCTCTCGTGAACACTCTGTACTTTAGATCCCCATTGTTATGACTGGAACTTTTCAATCTTTCTTGGCGCATTCTTCTATTTTTGCCAGTTTAGGTCCAAGTTGAATCCAGAGTGCATCCAGAAGCCTGGATTAAGGTCTGTGGTTAACACAATCGTACGAAATGTTTGATGTTTTGTTCTACAACATAAAATAAGTCAGCAAAAACTCCACTCGTGAATGTATGTGTGTAAAAAAAGGCAGTGGCTAACAAGTGGCTAAATGAGACTGCTAAACGTCTCGCCGACACAAGTCCGCAGCCATGCGACCGGGATCTAGTTCCTTTACATCAGGGGTGCCCAACCAGTCGATCGCGATCGACCGGTCGATCGCGGGGAGATTCCCAGTCGATCGCGAGATGTGTCTAAAAATAGAACAACAATATTCAGTTGTATCGTTAATGTCCTATAACATAATCTTCCTGTGCCAGAATAATGCACTTGAACGCATCAAAGCTTTGTGATTGGCCGGCGTGACCCCGTGTGTGGGGGCGTGGCTGGTGGGCAGTGGGCACTATTTCGCTGATGTTGTCCGTGTCAACATGAGTGACAGTCTGCACACACACAAGACCGCAATGGCAGAAGCAAAAAAGCCCCAAATATATAATTTTCACTCCGAGTGGGAGGATGATCATTTTTGTATCTATTCCAATTCAAAGTCCATCTGTCTCATCTGCAATGCGAGCGTGGCTTTATCGAAGAAGGGTCTTTTCGGAACGGCATTTCAAAACAGTGCACAAACGCTACGAGACGGAATTCCCTCCTAATTCTGCCCTATGCTCCCAAAAGGGGAGGAGCCTGAAAGGACAGCTAAATGCACAGCAGTCCATTTTCACCAGGCCCAACAACAAGAGCAAGGCTGCTACCATAGCATCTCATCGTGTCAGTCACGTTCTTGCGAAACACATGAAGTCTTTCAAAGACGGCGAAGTTGTGAAAGAAGCATTCCTGGAGGCTGCCGACGCGCTTTTGGGGGACAGTAAAAATAACAGTAGCATTTCAACAGGTTTTTGATACAATAAAAACTCAAGTTAGATACCGTTATTAATTAGCTGTAAGTTTTAGTTTGTTTGAACTTATTCATTATAATTATTGTACAAAATGGTATAAGAATGCAAACATTAAGATCTGTTCTGTTTAAATTGATTATAGTCTATTATCAATTCAGGATAAGAAACTAGTGTTGCTTGCATCCTATTTTAAAGGCATTTCTTTTTATAATCTACTAAAATGCAACAAAAAAAGGGTTTGATTCTATTAATTTTGTCTTTTTTATTGCACGTTGGCAGCAGATTCCTGTGTAGCTTCAGATCTGAGTTGTCTTATTAGTAAGCCTCATTTATACTTTTGTAGCAACACTATTTTTATATAATGGCAAAGAAAGGGTTCAGAGTCTTTTCTTTTTTCATGTGTCATATGTGGCAGCACTGTTCAATGTTTCTTGAAAACATTACCCACTGTAGTTTGTGACGTGTGAATAAACTCCAACTCTGTATCAACAACTCTGTTGTGTAACTTCAGTTAAATACTTGTATGTGTGTAGATTAGAAAGAGGAAAGATAAAGGATCTGCAGTATTTTATGAAGTATTAATCGTACAAAGGTCAGTTTTATACAAGTAGAAGTGTGTATTTACCTGGTAGTAGGCTGTCAGTAATGGCTACGCCTCTCTATTTGGACTGGTAGATCTCGGCAGACTGGCTACTTTAAAACTAGCTCTCGGTTAAAAAAAGGTTGGGCACCCCTGCTTTACATCATTACATTAACTTTGTACTGCTGCCGATCGCATTTACTTAAAACGCTGTGTTGTGTTAATATGTTATCCTGTTGAACAAAACGTGATAAGTAACATTTACGTGTGTTTGACACAAAACGTATTTTCTGCAATATTCTGAAATCCAATTGCTTTTTGTTGTGATAGCCCTTGAGATGCTAATTTCCAGTACGACCTACACAAATACGTCATCACTGCACCGCTCTGACATACCCAAATATCTAATAGTTTTAGTTGTCTGCGATCTGCCGAGGCCTACTCCCACCTTTCGAGTATGGCTGTACTGAGGTGTTTTTCCTCCGGAGACGTCGCGGAGAGACGGAGCGGCTCCACCTGTTGCTGCATGCGATCTGCGATTTACGGAGGCCTGCTCGTCGCAAAGAGACGGAGCGGCTCCACCTGTTGCTGCCTGCGATCTGCGATCTACGGAGGCCTGCTCCCACCTGTAGAATACGGCTGTACTGGAGAGGTTTTTACCCTGGAGTCGTCGCGGAGAGACGGAGTGGATCCACGCTTCGGGCTTGGCCTGCTTCCACCGGGCGTGTGCTGCTGTGCGGAGGAGGATTGTACCACCGCTGGGGCCTGCTTTCCACCTGTCCTGGTTCTGCTGTTGCAGAGGCCTGCTTTCACCCCGGGGATACCACAGAGGGACCGGAGCGCTTCCACGCTGCTCTTTTCGCCTGTCCTTTGCTGCTGTGCTGTTTTTGCTACTGTGTGCTGGTCTGGGAAAATGGCCCATATCGGGATTCTGCTGTGCCTGTTAACTGTCTTGGACTATGAGAAGACCTCTAGTCATTCTGAGGAGTCTACTGGATTCAGGTCTGTCCTGCCACCCGCAGTGGGCATCCCCTGCAAAGGTTCGGATGTGTTACACAAACAATTACCGGTTGCCTTGTCACAGTCAATCTGCTCGACAAAATATGTTTGTCTTTTTTGTTTTCCTGCGTTGATGGTTCTTCAGGACTGCTTCTTAAGCTCTAATCACACTCTCGCAGACTTTTCCGGTGTTTCTAAATTAGATGACAATGTATGTGTGTCGCTTAAGAGGAAAAGATGCCTGTTTTTTAATTTTTTTTAATTTTTGTTGTTATTACTGTCAGGAAATGTACAACCTAACCCTGGTCCGCCCAGTAGTAATAGTCAGATCGCTACTCCTGCTGATTTTAAAGCTAGGTCTGTGTTGGGTTTCATCCACTTGAATGTGCGCAGTCTGTTAGGTAAACTAGATTTTGTCCGTATCTGGGCGAGCTCGACTGACGCTGACGTCATTGTTTTATCAGAAACATGGCTAAACAAATCTATTTTGGCCTCTGACATTGCCTTAAATGGTTTTAATATGTATCGTACCGACCGGCCTAATAAAGGTGGTGGCGTTGCCATTTATGTTAAGAATAAGTTCAGTGTAACCACATTAGTTTCCAAATCGATCAGTAAGCAATTTGAATTTTTAGCCACAAATATAGAAGTGGCAAAGGGTCAACAGGTCATGGTAGTGAGTTGTTACAGACCTCCCTCAGCTGTCAAAGACTCCTTGTCTTCACTAGCAAATCTTTTATCACAACTAGACTACAAGGAAATAGTGCTACTTGGAGATTTTAACTGGGACTGGTTAACTGCAGTGTCAGAGGATTTTAAAAACCTTTGTATCTCTTTAAATGTTACTCAGATTGTGGACATTCCTACTCGCCCTAACATTAAATCCCCTAATAAATCCTCCCTAATTTATCCCATTTTAACTAATGTTCCCCATAAATATTCATCTGTGGGAGTATTTGCAAATGATCTGAGCGATCACTGTGTTGTAGCCACAATTAGGGATACTAAGGTCCAAAAGGTTAAACCTCGCATTATCATTAAGAGAGACAAAAACATTTTGTGGAGCAGGGTTTTGTTCATGATCTGTTTGATTTTGATTGGGGTACAATCGATCTGTGTGCTGATGTAGAAACTGCATGGTCTTATTTTTATCTTGGTTTTATGGAGATCATTGATAGACATGCACCCCTGCGTACATTTAGAGTAAAGGGACGAGACAATCCTTGGTTTTCTGCTGAACTGTCCAGTTTCCTTCATGAGAGAAACAAGGCCTGGGCAAAGGCTAGGAAATCAGGCTCAGAGGTAGAATGGCTGCATTTTAGGCAGCTAAGGAATAGCTTCACTTCACATGTCAAAAGTGCTAAATCTAAGTATTATCTGTCAGTTACCACAAATAATCTGAATAATCCTGAATTTTTTTGGAAAGCCATTAAATCGTTATCCACCGGCGATATCCATAATGACCTACCTCCGTGCATTACCACAGCATCTGGCATTATATCGGACAGGGCTACTATGCTAAATTGCTTTAATAAGCATTTTGTGTCCTGTGGTTCTCTATTTGATTCTGTCACTAACTCTGCTTCTGTGAACACTACAGTATGTGTATGTATATAGTATTTAGTTTTACCCATTTTACTGTTGATGTTGTTCGTGAAGCTTTAACCAAGTTAGATCCTAAGAAACCGGCTGGCCCGGACAACGTAGAACCTTTCTTTTTAAAGATAGCTGCAGATTGTATTGCTCCACCTCTCACTACTCTTTTTAACCTCTCTCTCAGCTCAAACACAATTCCAAAATGGTGGAAGTCAGCGTATGTCCTGCCTTTGCTAAAAGGAGGGGAGGCCACCTTATTAAATAACTATAGGCCCATCTCTAAGTTGTCAGTTCTGGCTAAGGTTCTTGAACGCCTAGTGAGTGAACAGGTAAAGGTGTTTTTATGTACAAATGACATCCTGTCTAAACATCAGTCAGAAGAAAGCAACATAGCACCATCACTGCTACAATGAAAGTGGTGAATGACATTACGAGTATTTTAGATAATAAGCAGAGTTGTGCAGCTCTGTTTATTGACCTTTCCAAAGCGTTTGATACAGTTGATCATCACATTTTAAAGCAGAGGCTAGCCAGTATAGGCATGTCCAGCCATGCAGTGGGGTGGTTTGTGAACTACCTCTCTGAAAGGTCCCAATGTGTTCACTTTGATGGGCTGTCTTCTGAGTGGTTGAACATTGCAAATGGTGTTCCCCAAGGTTCTGTTTTAGGTCCACTTTTATTCTCCATATATATCAACAATTTAGGTGAAAATGTGGATGAAGCTACTTTACATTTTTATGCGGATGATACCGTGATGTACTGTGCAGGTCCTTCCATTAAAGAGGCTGTAGTTAAATTACAGGCTGTTTTTAACATTATTCAGACTCAGCTCTCTGAACTAAAGCTTCTTTTAAATGTGGATAAAACTAAGGTAATGCTATTTTCTAAAGCTAAAAAGACACCAGAGCCTGTTTTAGATATTGTAACTACGCAAGGAATAACACTTGAAGTGGTTACCTGTTACAAATACCTTGGTATCTGGCTTGATGATTGTCTCACTTTTAAACTTCATGTCAATAACCTGCTAAAAAAGCAGAGGGTTAGGCTAGGGTTCTTTTTCAGGAACACGTCCTGTTTCTCGCTTGAGGCCAGGAAAAGGCTAGTCACTGTGACCTTTGACCTGTGCTGGACTATGGGGATCTGGTCTATATGAATGCACCTGCCAATTGCCTGGTCAAGTTAGATGCTGCGTATCACAGCGCACTGAGATTTGTGACAAACTGTAAAGCATTAACCCATCACTGTACCCTGTATGCAAGGGCTGGTTTGCTTTCACTAACTGTACGGAGGCTCAGTCACTGGTACATTTTTATATACAAAGCCATGTTAGGGAAACTTCCATCTTATATCTGCTCCCTGATCTCACGGAAAATTGTAAGTGGCTACTGCCTGAGATCGAATGCTGTGGTTTTATTAAATGTGCCAACTGCTAGGACTGTCTTAGGGAAGACAGCTTTTAGATGCGCAGCTCCTCTGTCTTGGAATAGTCTGCAAATTAAATGGAAACTGAACAATCTGGTGCCACTAAATGCTTTTAAAGCTCGGTTGGATGCTACTCAATCGGAAGCTATTGGTACCTGCTTATGTGGATAATTATGTAAATGATGCTGTATGATGTCCTTTTGTTGTTCTGTTTATGTTTTTATGTTTCATGTGGAACTACTTGAGCAGGTCTCCCTTGAAAAAGAGATTAATGATCTCAATGGGATTTATCTGTATAAATAAAGGTTTGAAATTAAATGAATATTAACTGATAACGCCAAATATTCATCGTTTGAATTCATGCCCCCGGGCGCCGTACATAATGGCAGCCCACTGCTCCTAACACTAGGATGGGTCAAATGCAGAGAAACCGTTTTGTTACATAGTACCGTAATGACAATAAGTTGAATCTTCTTCATGCACAAATACTTTACATGTGTTCAGTCGAGAGACATTGTAATCAGCTGCTTTTGTTGGTGTTGAATAAACAGGCTAAAAACAATCCAGTGGAGTGTTATATATTGAAAGAGTATTCAAACCTCAAGTTTTTTAAACAATATTTTATTGCTGGTTATTATCATGGTCATCTTCTTACAATAGATATTAAAGTGAGTCACTATAGCTATTGTAAAATATACATGTTAAGGATTAAATGACTTAATCAATGTTTTATTATCAAAAAACACAATTTCAACAACATACAACAATAATGCTGTCTTTGATTACAACATATATAAAACACATACATGTGTTCCTGTAAACAAATGGAGGAAGTTCTATCCTTTAGCTGTGTAAATGATTCATTTAACTGCTCCAATGAACCAGTGTTTGTTTTCCTAATACGTTAGAACAATGTTTTTTTGGAGAATAACATACCTATTGGAAGTTTCAATCCATTTTCAAATTTAACAAAATTTAACAAAGATTTTAAAACATCTCTGAGAAAGAGCAACAACAAAAATGATTTTCAAAAGTAAATGTGATCATTTTGAATCTAACATTAAACTTTTCAAACGACTATACTTCAATATAGCATCTTTAGTATCATGTGCAATAATGACCAACAGTAGGGTAATTCTCTTCTTACTTTGACTGTTAGCATTGAATATAGTATATAAATAATGTATATATACATACTGTAAACACTGCTGAGTCGGTTCTATGCTATGATTCAGTCTCACTGTTCAGTCTGGGGAATCGAATGATGATTATTTTCCCGATTAAGTCTTGATCAGCACCACTGGTCGTTAAGAATTCTTGTTTTTTTACATTCAATCAAGCTGTTTCTCTTTCAAACCACTTGAGTATAACATCTTTGTTCTCGCTGACCCACTGGATGTTGACTGCGGTTTGCTCAATGGCCTGGTACGAAGCTGGACCCAGATCATAATCCATCACAAAACGCTCCAGCTGTGTGTACGTACACACACACACACACACACACACACACACACACACACACACACACACACACACACACACACACACACACACACACACACACACACACACACACACACACACACACACACACACACACACACACACACACACACACACACACACACACACACACACACACACACACACACACACACACAGTAATGTTAGGTTAGGCAAAACATCTCTGACCACCATGGTTTTATCTTGCTTGATGATAATTCAATGAAAAGTACAGCCACATGGCTTTGTTAACCAGGTACACATAGAAGGCCAAATCTGACATTTCATCTTTCTATGTTCCAAACTCACACTTTTCTTCATCACCATAAACACACACACCATTTGTATAGATCTATAATCACCTACAAATATGGATTGTTGTGTTATCTTAGAATGAGCCTTTAGTATAAAAGTAAGGATCAAGTCCGTTTTACGGAGTTCAACTTGCTGCATGGCCATGTTCCTACATGAGCCCTGGCTCTAGAGAAGGCCTCTTTCTGTTTCACGTGACCTTTGTCAGCTCTAGATTTTCTACACACTTGAAAAAGGAGCTGTTACTAAAGGATGAGTTTTCAGTTGGTTGCATTCTGAAACATCACCACTAGACGTCACTAAATCCTTTACACTGGACCTAATTCAAAGCAGAATAAATTGAATATAGTTTGATTAAAAATGGGATTGACCAAAAGTGAAGAACAGGTAATGAAGGATGAACATGAAACCAGCGCAACAGTGTGGCTCACTGATGTATTTAACAACAATGGAACTCTATGGAACAGAAGAAGAGATATCAGGCTGTATAAATACTTATTAGTGGTGGTTTTCAACTTTTCATGAAATATTTTGGTAATAAAAATATATAAAAAATAACCAGCCTTCACCTTAAAGGTGGGGTAGGTAAGTTTCAGAAACCGGCTCGAGTGCACTAACATTTGAAAGTACACAGTTGAAAAGAATCCGCCCCTTCCTTCAGACTTCCTTACAGAGCACCTCCTCCAACACACATGAACGCGCATGACGTCAGCAGACTGGTGAAAGTGGCCGCCTGTTGCTGGCGAGTCATTGAAGTACTGCTGCAATGCACGCCCAATGACGGCACGAGATACATTTGTGCGTGCACGAGATGGAAGGCTGACAGACAGGGTGGTTGTACTTTTTACAGTACTACGGCTTCCACAGATGACATTTTTTAATGGATTTTTTGTCAAAGCACTTAAGATATTCATTGCTATCGGGATGTTAAGAGCATTCCATGGAATATAACAAAAAGTGTATCTCGAGCCGGTTTCTGAAACTTACCTACCCCACCTTTAAATGATAAAAAAAAATCATCTTAATGAGAATAAATGACATTGTAAGAGATCCGAGGTTTTGGCTCACAGATAAACTAACTTGCCATCATCCATTAACTGACGATGACAACGATACATCTGATAAGTTGTAGGGTGTATCCACTCATTTGTTGAATATGAATCAGTTAGCGGTGCGTGACTGGAGAGAGGAGTTCCCACTTGACAGTATTATCAATTTCATAATAATGATTAGACATCCATCAATTACCTCTTCCAGTTCGAACTGGGTGGAGAACCTGCCGGTCACTTCCTCGATCAGCGTGACTCCACCCCTGGAAGCAGAGACAGGGTGGACAAAATATCAGCAATTACACTGAACAAAAATATAAATGCAACACTTTTGTTTTTGCTCCCATTTCTCATGAGATGAACTCAAAGATCTAAAACATTTTCTATATACACAAAATAACCATTTCTCTCAAATATTGTTCACAAATCTGAAAAAATGTGTGATAGTGAGCACTTCTCCTTTGCCGAGATAATCCATCCCCCCTCACAGGTGTGGCATATCAAGATGCTGCTTAGACAGCATGATTATTGCACAGGTGTGCCTTAGGCTGGCCACAATAAAAGGCCACTCTGAAACGTATCTTCCACATAGTGCAACGCAGTTCAACAACACCACAAACAAAAGTCAACACATATCTCAAACAGTTTCTGCAAGAATCATGGCCTCAAAGAAGGTGGACTTTACTGCAGGAGTGTTGTATGAGACTGCATTGGTGTTAGCTGCCTAATAATACACTTGTTTTTATCGTAAAACAGTATGAAGAAGTCCGAGACCATTCTGCTAATTTGATTTAGCTCATCTGAGGTGTCCCTGTTTGCTCAGGAAATGAAACCCTGTCTGTCTGTTGTGTGTGTATTGTATAAACTTTGATACCAATGTATTTTTCGCTTCCTGGTAACGGCACACACAGTGGGAACTTTATGAAGGAGAGATAATGATAAGCACTGATTAAATAACAAGACCTTTGTACTTAATGACACCTGAAGAAGATTCTATTTATTATATTGTGTTCTTTTATGGCACTGCTTGTTTATTCAAGTGACTCGCCCGCTTGTCACTTCAGTGTCCAGAGACCTCTGTGATGAGGAGCCCATCAGCAGAACGTCCATAAAGACAACACAGACGACGACAACAACCTCGTCTTGAACTGGCAGCTCATGGCCTGAGAGCAGGTCATGAGACAGGTCTGAGAGGACTAGATAGATAGATGAGTTGTGGGGCTGATACTGCTCTTTAAACTACCACTGAGGCAGTGCTATGAGGTGGTGGAGGTTATTCCTTGAATCCATCATGTAGGTCTGTAATCAATGTTGCTAAGATGTAATGCCACAGCACAACCTGAGTCAAGTCTAGCAAAGTTAGGCTAAAAGTGTCCTAGACCCATCTCTGGATAGACACAGGCTGGTGTCAGGTCATATCTGTTTTCCTAACCACTTGTCCTAAATGGGAAACATCACGGGGTGAAGGAAAGATGTGAAGGAGAATTCAATCCGGACTTCAGATCTGTTTGTTGTTTGTAGTCAACTTCAGAAGAATTAGGACAAATGTGTGTGTCCGATTTCTGTCCCCATGAAAAAGTTGGATTGAGCTTTAAAGAAACCATAAGAAGAATGTCTGAGCTCCAAGTTCTCACAATCTCAACGCTGTGGTCGTTTCTCCACCCTATCATATGTTTTCGGGTTTAACCACAAGTACTCTTGTAAATCTGTCTGAATAAGAAACGGCTCCATGTAAACATAGCCATCAAGTATACATTGGTCAAACCCAATGCCACAATCTGTAAACTGTTCATGACTCAGAAAAATAAAGCAATATAACCTTACACATATCTGACATAGTTCCAGTGAGCTCTGATAAAGTTCCAGGCCAGCGCCTGCCCGGCCACATTCCTCGAGACGTAGCTTATAGAGGAAGTAACCTCCATCAGACGTATCAGCTCAGAGTCCAAAGTGTAATCCAGGTATCTGCAAGATAAGGAAGCCACTGTCAAACTCTTCACTTCATAATAGCAACTGTGTGTTTGGGATTCACCTTATCAAAGTCTAGCATATTGGAAGAAGGCATTATGTGCATGGTACAAAAGCATAGGGGACTCTGGGGACATATCCCTACCATTTTTTGAACATGCACATCTTGAGAACAGTTTGTCTGGTCAAACTTGGTCGGTGTATTTCTGGGGACACAAGAAGTGCTATTTGGTTTGGCCTGAAGTAATAAGTGTCACTGCTTTATTAAAACATCTTCCCCAGACCCCCCTACAAGGGTTTGGTTTACAAACATGACACCTTAGCACAACATGTTTGCAGGTATGTGTGTCGCCGTGGAGAACAGGGGTGTGCAAGTCTCCTAAAGAAAGATGTAGATTATTGGCTTCCTAAATATTTTCCCCCACACATATAATGGTTCCTATGACAACAGTCTGTAGCCTGACACTGTGAACCCTGTGTCTACAAATGGTAGGGAAACTAGTGTGTACAAAAAAAGGGTTGCACGCAATACAGTTTTATTTTTATCTGAAAGAAGTTTCCCAACCACTTTTCAAAACAAAAGGTAAAAAGGTCACCTGCTAAGCAGCCAGATCTTCTTGGTGCAGGACAGAGCCCTCCGGAGCCGGTCCCTCTCCGAGACGTCCGAGGAGCGAAGATACAGGCCCCAGGCAAACTCCCACTCCTCCTTCCCCCCATGAGCCACAGCGTGGCAGTAGATTACAGACCGCAGGTTAGGGTGGATACTGAATCACTCACACACACACACACACACACACACACACACACACACACACACACACACACACACACACACACACACACACACACACACACACACACACACACACACACACACACACACACACACACACACACACACACACACACACACACACACACACACACACACACACACACACACACACACACACACACACACACACACACACACACACACACACACACACACACACACACACACACACACACACACACACACACACACACACACACACACACACACACACACACACTTTCATTACATCAGGACTGTCTCATTTTCAACATGCCGTCTAAATGTATTAACACACTTTCATGCATGTACATGTATGTAGTAGTGGAAGTAGTACTCAGATCCTTTACTTAAGTAAAAGTACAAATACAATGGTCTCAAAATACTCCACTATTGATTTCAATTAGTAAAGTAAAGTAAAGTCAAAGTATGAAAGTATTAGCATCAAGACAAAATATACTTTTAAAGTACAAAACGTCAAAGTAGGCTTATGCATAATTAACATGATCCATTTCCGAATGATATAAAGTACACAAGAATTCAAAGTATCAAAAGTAAAATGAGTCATTATGCAGAATGGATCTTTTCCCAGTATTATATTATTTGGTTATTATTTAAAATCTCTTAAATGTAGTGGAGTAGACGTATACAGTAGGATTAAGGCGAGACACGGTCATTTATTTTGTGGGGTCTTAAACCAAAAAACGTGATTCGTTCAGATGCGTCACGTGGTGTGCTAAAACACTTCGCTTTCCACTGGAAAGTTTAAATCTCAAAATGGCAAAAGAACAGCAAAAAAAACATTCACAGGAAAGACGACAACAATTGTCTCTTGCATGAAGCAAGGTTAGACAAAAAACAAATGACCCCGAACATGAAATACCTTCACGGCGTGCGTCGAGGCGCCATCCAGAGAACAGGAGGGTTTAGCTAGCGCCTCACTGCAATCTTTAAAGGTCGTTTTCAAATTAGTTTTTCAAATGTCCACTTCAGTAGCACGTAGATACACCAAACCTTCCAGTTATATTCCTATCAATATTCTGAAGGTTTTTACAGAAGGGTTTGTTCATATATCATTCATAGCCTGAATTATATAACATGTTATACCTAAAAACATGGCGACAATTGATATTTTAGGGCTGTAAAAAGAGATATCCAAAATCCCTTCTGTAAAAGCCTTAGATACTAATATGACTACAAAATGAAACAAGAATTTTGAACCTGGCTTTATCCAATGTTCAGATTTGTGTTCCAGAAATGTATTAAAATATGCGCATATCTAATGAGATTATGGCTCATTTGCATATTTAAACATGCTATTTCAGAAAACTTGTAATACAAAAAACAATTGTCTTAATGTAAGTAATTAATTGGAGAGATTTCTAGCTGATATCTTTAAGTTACAAAAATTACCCTATTCATCTGTAGTGTCTCGCCTTAAAAGGGAAATACTCAAGTAAAACTATTTCAAAAAAGTACTTAAGTACAATACTAGAGTAAATATACTTAGTTACTAACCACTGAAAAACTGAAAAGTTGACTTTAATTAAATGTAATATGTCAACAAATTGCACATTACAGTTTTAGGTTCGTTGAAAGAAATAATATTCCGTTGAACCTAATGTAAAGTCAACGTTTCAGTTTTTTCATTGTGAAGAATACACATTTATTGAAAAGTCAATGTCTCTACTTTAAAGTTGCAGCTGGTTTCCAAAACACAAAGAAAGCCAGTGTGAAGGTACAGGAGTTTTGTTTTGGCAAACCCTTTTTCAATAAGTTGGAAAAGGGTTGCCATGGTCGCCAAAGTATATGATTTAAGCTTAGAGTGCATGTTAACATCCAGCCCAGAGCAACTTTAAAGATAAAAACCACAATGCAGACGGGGAACAGCAGGCACCAACAACAAACATGAAAAAGGGATCATAAGGACACCTACCTTTCTTAAATCATTGCTGGAGTGTAAAGCAACAGAACAGGATGACAGCTGTTACAGTGAGACCCTTAGAACCAACAGACCTCCAGTGTAGCATCATTTCAGAAGGTATGAAGTATAAAAAGTCTAGTTGCCAGCAGTGTGAACCTGTGATGTTGAGTACCCCAAGTTTCATGATAGAAATGTATAGTATGGGACCCCATTTGGGCAATTTGCACAATTAGCATAAATTGCATTCATTAGCATTAATTAGCCTATGCGGACAATAGCTAAAAAACGGGTCCCCTAAAACTTTACAATCAACCCAAAATTCATAAAAATTAGCCCACCAGTAAAATAGTAATAGAGTTTTATGAAATAAATGTTTAAAACAGGTCCCCAACACATAGTGCTGCCGGATGCTAACTTGCATGTTGGGCAATTTGCGTAATTAGCATCAGTTGCAATAATTAGCATATGGTGATATAGCACGTTTCTGCCATTTTTGATCCTGAAAAATTCAGAAATGGATTCAACATTCAAAATAGTCCAAATTGGCCAAGCCAGTTTTTAACTATAGTCACCATATGCTAATTATTGCAACTGATGCTAATTGTGCAAATTGCCCAACATGCAAGTTAGCATCCGGCAGCGCTATGTGTTGGGGACCTGTTTTAAACATTTATTTCATAAAACGTTGGGTCACTCAATCATTCCGGGTTCACTGTAGGACTATGGCAGATAGACAATAAATGTGATGTTAAAGATACTTATGCCATATTGTCCGTACTTGTTGGTGCTGTTGATTTTCATCAAGTCGGCATACATATGTTGAGCCATCTCAATGCATTCTGGGAGTTCGTTGGAACATGCCACATCTATGGCCTTTATCTGGATTTGCCTTGGAATAAAGCACAATGTCTATGTTAGAAGTGTAGATGTAATACATGATGATAAATGTAATGTAATAAGTGTTTCAAAGAAGATAGAGATGCGATTTTTTAAATAAAATATTTATTAATAGAGCTTTGATGAAAAATGCATTTGAATTCATTCAGCTTGATATGTCATTTATTAAGGAACATTATTACGTTGAATTACAAGCACATTTCGGAGATTAGCTGAATATTTATAAATTATCAGTAGGTGTTAAATGATGATGATCCTTTAATATCTTCACAGCTTTACACTTTTCATACCAGTACTGCATATATTTTGTTTTTTACGAGTATTTTTTCATATTATACTGTACGTAGTTGTTAGGTATATATATTATATATACATTATTTGTTGGTTGTTTTTCTGACAATGTATTTTCTTTGACTGTGTTTATGCACGCACCATACCGACTTAAGGCAATAATGCTGTTTCTGATTCTGATGAATAAGTCCTAATAAAAAAATACAATATATATAAAACACTGTATCTTGGTAGGTTGGTCTTTGCTAATGTGCTGAAGTTTCACACACACAAAGGTATTTAAAATGATGATACCAAAGAACCATCCAATCAAGTCATTGTTGTTGTATCCGAAACATGTGATAGTGTTATATGACGCCATACAAACCCATGTTTCCTTACTGTGAGGCGTGATCAGTTGGGACGTTGGAATTGTCTGTGTCGTTTCTGAAAGAATTGTAAAGGCCTTCAACCTGATTACGGAGGTACATCTACAGGAAGAGACACATTTACAGCAGAGTTACAGGAACACACACAACACTTTTATGACTCATCTCTTCATATCCTGATGTGGGAAGGACATTGACACCAATCACATCTAGTAGTTAAATCCTGCTTCTTCATGTAATACAGTCAATTCATTTAGTGATGTTAGAAAGAATTGTTAATTGTTTTAATAGTACATGCCTGCATTGGTCCATACACCTCAGATCGGTCGAACATGCGGACAAAGTACCCGAGGTTGCTGATGGTTGCTGCCCAGGGTATTAGCTCCGTCTCATTCCGAATGAAGCGCGTTAAATTTAGCGCCAGAGTCACGTCGACGAGTTTGGCCCTGAGGAAAACAGAGATAACATTTGTAGGAAGAGGCAGACATTAGCTTGCCCTTATTTAAAAAAACAACAGGTTTGATCAGAACACACTTGGATTTGTAGCAGTGTGGTTTTTCTGAATCCAAGTGATTACCTTGCCAAGTTAAATGCATCGTCAATAAGCTGCCCTCTGTTCTTCAGTGGGATCCGCTGGAAGAAGAGCAACATTAGGGGCAGTTACATTTGAGTTTATAAAGACTCCAAGCATGTAGACATCTGAAATCAAGGATATTACTATAAATGTGAAAATTCTGCATTAGATCAGGAAACAATAACTTTTTACTATTTTAAAAGTTCGATATAAAGCCTTAATTTCTTTAAATGTAAGCTATGCTCCTGTGTTAGGAGTTCTGTCTAAAGATGCTTACCAAAAGAGTGGTACAGTGATGGTGCATCGTTTTTCAAAAAGCAATGATTTCCCCAGTGGCACACACGTTTTGGAAACGCACCCGCTTTGTTTTGCAGGTTAACGTCCAACTACTTACACCAGTTTGTGACATTTGAAGCTTAAATGCAATCGCCAGAAGTAAAAAGCAAAGGTGGGGCTCCAAATGACCGACATCACATCTCATGACTTCACGTCACCACCGCTGAGCTAAGTCACCACCGCTAAGCTAAGTCACCACCGCTGAGCTAAGTCACCACCGCTGAGCTAAGTCACCACCGCTGAGCTAAGTCACCACCGCTGAGCTAAGTCACCACCGCTGAGCTAAGTCACCACCGCTAAGCTAAGTCACCACCGCTGAGCTACAGTCAGTCAGTTCATCCAGACTGTTATAAACTGATAAATGTAGACATTCATGTTCCCCAGAGGATGATTCATATTGATTGTATTGATGCCTTAACGTTCCATCAAGACCATCAATATTTTCACTTATTCAGCAAAATATCTTAACATCTAACATTAACATCTAACGGATGGATTGGCACAGATTTGGGTACAGATATTCATGTTCCAAACAGGATGTCATGTAATAACTTTAGCTATGATATAACAATGCACAAACCCTAATCTGATGGAATTGAACTCACTGGTATTGCTAGATAGAGAGTCTGGGGATCTGCAAAATCATTTGAATGTATCCTCTGGGAACCATGAATGCCCCAGAGTGCTGGACCTCATGGTTTGGCTCAGTACTCACACGTGGGTCTTTCTGCAACTGAGTGAGGAGGCGATCCCAGTTCTCTGGGTTGTAGTTGACTCTGTAGTATCCAGTACAGTTGACGTTTGCCAGAATCCACTCTCCTTTAGTTGCAACAAATTCGTCTTTCATTGCTGTTCAAAAAGCAATAACATAAAAGATCAATGGAACAGTATGAACACACATTAAAAACGATATGAAAAGTTATCTTGTGTATAAGGTCATCTTTCTCGGTCTCAGCAAACTTTTACTGGATTTTACCCAATCAAGGACCTTCACATAGATGCCTTAAGATGTCCAAATAATTATTTATATTTAAACGTTATTTGATATGTTCTGGGCCTGATGAAATACAAAAGATCTAATGTAATGGTTGTTTGTCCAAAATGCAAACAAAGCTGTTTCAGGAGAAAGGCTCTGTGCTTTACATCCCGTTACCTGACTCGCCGGGTTTCAACCAGATCAGACGAAACAGAGTTGTATATTTCATGGCTCTGATCGGGATGTGCCACGAAAGACTAAATGGACAGAAAACAAAAGACAAAAACAATTAGGATGCTCATAGTCGAGGAAAGGCTTCTTCAGTGTCTAGCAATGAAGAATTGAAAGGCAACTTAGAAAGAAGCTTTTTAAGATGACCTGTAAAAGGGTGCATGAAATCAAATCTCCTGTCCAATAACCAGTTCTCTGCACTTCCAACATGCACAAGTCCAGAGCTGTTCCGAGTATGGCTAATGCAAGTTAAGAATGTGTCAGCAGGCAGTGTTATTGAACACACTGTTAGAACAAATATATAATACAGTCTGTTGCAGTGCAGGCGTGGCAGACACAAGTGATTGCTAAATAAATAACTGCATTCTGCCACACACCTGAGTTTGAATGACAATTCTTCTTCAGTAAGACATTTTTGAGTGAAGTCACTTGAAGACAAATTCATGAACTTTGGCATTTGAAAGATAGTAAATGTCAAATATGTTCTCAATGTGTGTCCAAATGGGCACTGACCACATCACTGCATGTATTCACATTTTCCAGCAAGATTCAAGTAAACAAGCAAACGAATGATAACACCATCTTAACTAGCGGGATTCCTTTGCACTGGTGTTGGATGTTGACAGAAATCCAATATATCTAATCCATATTAGGAATATGTTACATTATTTTAGCCTAAAAATATTTATTTCATTGACTTAAAAAAAAAGTGTGTGCATGTCAATGGTCTGCAAAGGTTAAAATCCCTATGTTCCCCACAGAGGGAGTTTCTCTCCCACGCACTCTAAAGACTTAATGCTTAAGATGTTCATTTATTTGATTGAAAATATTAACTGATTCTTACTCAATATTCATTTCAATGTTATGAGTATTATAAGAGCTTTGACCTAAACGGGTACACATTTGGCGCATACCTAGATACTGCTGAGTCATTGAACAGGAAGTGCTTCTGGAAGGCTTCTCCACTGGTAGTGTTGATGGTGATAACAGGGTAGCCGATTTGTTTTGTCCAGCTGTTCATCACCTCGGCAATATTCCTTTCGCCTGTACTCTCGTCATCTGCCTGCACCATTTATTATATGAATAACATAGACTCATCAATGATTACTTACCAAACATTTGCATGTGGAAATACCTGATTTAATCCAACACTTTACCTTTTGTATGTATTCCCAGAGGATGTTCTGGTCTGTGTTTTTATACTTCCAGTCTGAGAGGTACCTCTAAAACAGAAACACCGAGAGATCCAGATAGAAGTTACAGTTACGTTTAAAAAGTATTATTTTCATTTGCCAAATCGCCGAAAAGACATTGCAACAGCAAAGATGTTGAAGATGATGTATGTCTACAATGTTGTAAAGTTCGTCTAACATTGTGGATTTTAAACTTGTTTCTTTGTCTTTTCACATTGCAATAACAACCAACAACAACCAAAACCAGATGTTGGAATGTTAGACTTTAGAGCAGGGGTGGGGAACCTTTTTCCTCTCAAGGGCCATTTACATTTTTTCAACATCCTCCGAGGGCCGTACAAATTATTGACCTCTGCTTAAAAAAACTAAAATCACAGCCCATTCATTTGGCCTTTCTTTCATGCTGTGCAAAGAAAAAGCAACCTCTGAATCCAGATATCTCACCATGATGATGCATGCACGTGCACGGTGTGGCGTGAACACCAAAACAGAAAGATATGGACACAAGATGTGTGCAAATGTATTTAGACTCCTATCCATGTGGACATGATTTAAGTGGGGGGGGACCTAACCTCCTCGAGGGGGGTTCGCTCCCCGGGAAGATTTTTTTTTAAATAAAGCATCAATCTGGTGCACTTTGAGAGCAACATTTTCATTCTGGTGCTCTCCGTCAGCACTACACCCCTGTCAGACGAGACATATACCACGTGATGACAAATTAGGCTCGTGTTGTGTTCAAGGACCCTGACCGTGGCCAGGAAAAACAGGCACTCGCTAGTTTAATTTTTTTGCGGTCTAGATTTCTTTCATTTTTGCGTGTGTTTATAAATTACCTCGAGGGCCGTACCAAATGGTCTCGCGGGCCGTATACGGCCCGGGGGGCCATACCAAATGGTCTCGCGGGCCGTATACGGCCCGGGGGCCGGAGGTTCCCCACCCCTGCTTTAGAGCAACATAACAGTTTGTCCAAATAACCTAAGCTAACTGACTTCATGACTCCAAACTCAAATAAACAGTGTCAGTTAAAAAATCTGGAACATGCTAGTGCTAGTTAGCCACCATTGCTCTTACAGCTGCTTTGGGTCTTCTCTGTACTGTGCTAATTGTACCTTATCCCTTTTCCAGTATTGCACAAAACCTAGAAATTGAAACTGAAAATCAAGCATGTTCTTGTGCTCATTAACGAGATAGTTTGACCCAATATCAACACCACTTTTGAAGTTTTTATCATTTCAGTCCCCCATTTAAGGCATCGCATTTTATATTAGCTCTCCCACCCATGTAGTAAGCCATGTAATTGGACAAACTTTGGTATTACCAAAAGGATGCACAGTCCGCAGAGGCAATTATAAAGACTACAGCTGTATTTCAGCCCAACTGAATGAGATTAAATGTAATTGCTTACTCCGATTGCTTTGTCGAAAACGGGCTGATCCACGATGTCTGCCAGCATTACCAGCACAGCTGCCCCCTACAGAGTGAACACCAAATACATGTTACATGAACATACTGAAGAGACTGCTCACTTGAGAAAAACAAATATATATCTTCCCTGTTTTTTCCCTGGGGATTCTGTATCTTTAGCAGTTGCCTGATTGGCTCTTGGATCACTGTAGCCAGCCTGAATGCATTTCAAATGCCTCATGCCCATAAAGCATTTGATATCATTTCCTATGCTTCTGGTGAAACACTGCAGGAGCAAAGCAGTGTAGTGTACGTCTGAACAGATGCAAAGTCCTGGGGCTCAGTGCAAATTCAACAAACTCATGACAAAAGCATCTGTATAGTAATGAGTCATAATGAAACTTGATACAACTAAACGGACACGTTTCATTTGATTAAATTATATGAAATCTTTTTTTGAGGTAACTCAGCAAAAAAACAGACAACTATTGTTTTCTCAAGTGAATGCATTACACTGCCTAATAGGACGTACCCACATTGACATCACAGAGGTTCGGTCCTCGGGCTGTTCTCGGTGATGTATGTAATACAAGTTGTGAGATAATTGCCTAAAAAGTGTATTCATACATTTTCTTTAGTTTTATTTTAAAATTGCCAACATTCATTTTCAGAAATGCTGTGATCATGTCAGCCTCTTCTGAATGTCCACATTACTCAGCCTGAATCTCATTCAAAGATCATTTAAGCTCCTGCACTGATTTGATATAAAATCGTAGTTTAATGTTTACAACTCCAAATACAGTATCTTAAAAAGCACTTATCTACATCTGAGAAATCTAAAGTATTATGCCCCCCCATGAGCTTGATTTTGGACCGTGGTATTAATAAAATCCTTCGCCATGCTTCCTCATGCAGGGTGTATTCATTGAAATGTGCTGCCTCTACCTTACAGTAGGTTATAGTATCAAACATCTGCATGATCTGAGAAGGGGTCTGCACATCTGCCTGAGACTTGCTGAGGGGACGAGAGGAGGCCAGAGCGTCCGCCTCAAACGCATAGTGGAGGTTGTTCAGGATATGTACATCTTTCTGGGGAAACAAGAAGAGACATGCTGCATCACAACATGAAGAGATGGAGCTGTGTTTGGCTGTTCATGACCCTCATAATGAAGAGGTGAAGGTTTGGTCTGAACTTACTAATTTAAAGTCCGGCTCAACAGCGTCCACTGCATAGAAGGTCATGTAGCTGGCAAAGCCCTCGTTCAGCCAAATCTCATTCCACCATTTCATCGTCACCAGATTGCCAAACCACTGTCGACAAAAAAAAGCAATGCTAATGTCATTTTGGCATTTCTCCTTTTGACTTTGAATTATTGACAAAAGTGGATGAAGAGCAGTTTCCTCTAACCTGGTGTGCCAGTTCATGTGCAATGAGTGTAGCGATGTTTTCCTTGTCAAGCCGAGAGGACACCCCCTCCTCATAGAGCAGCGCCCCCTCTTGGTACGTGATCAGCCCCAAGTTTTCCATTCCGTCGGAAATTAAGTCTGGCAGTGCAATCTGATCTGGAGGAGTCACAGAAATATGGACAAGATGATACATACATTTGGAATGTGTGGTTCCTTACTGGCTGTGCCCACAGGAGCCGGAATATATTGTGTAAGCTTTTTTTTATCAGAATTGTTTAGATGCCAACATTCTTTCCAAAACAAAAAAGTATCTACAACAAACATAAGTCATTTACAAACAATTAAGAAATAAATCAGCATGATCTGTTAAAAGACTGAGCCCCTATCTATAAAGGCATTGAAATACATTAAGTTGATCATTTTTGAATTGTTTTCTTGAGAATAAAAGTTTGGATGTTGTTGGATGATGTTGATCGCCTAACGAGTGACGGAGGGTGGAACTGAGGCTGAGGATCTTTGACAGCTTTCCCATGATCTTCCAACCGATTCTTAGCACTCTTCCTTCATCTTTCTACCTGTTGACCTCTTCCTCCTTTCATCCCTTCATCCTATACCACTGGTATGTGTGTGTGCCCTGATCAGGCGCTCCTAGTGTGATGTGTCATGTCTAGCTGTAGTTTCCCGTTATGGTTTTGTAGTCCTTATCGTTTCCCCTCCAGGTGTACCCATTTGTAATGAACCCAGGTGTGTCTTGTCTCGTCATTACCTCATGTATAAGTATTCTGCTTTCCCCTTTGTCTGGGGCTGATCCTGTCTGTGCAGTTTGTGTTCTTGTCTGTCATTACTTTATCTTTCCTTTGTTCAACCATGGTGGTAATTATTAATTAAATTCTTTTTTTGATTACTTCGGCTACCGTCTCCTTTATTATGTTGCCTTGACTCGACATTGAGCCTGCTAACAGTCAATGGTAACGTAATAACCACATGTCTTCCCCCTTTCACACATTGACCCCTTCATCCCTTCCCTTCCTATATCTATCCAATACTATATATGCATACTTTTCCAAATGTGTCATTCTAGGTACTGTCTTGGGGCCCATAATCGGCTCAAACTGAAATTCCCAGAGACAGAACCCCCACCAAGAGTCTCCCACTGCCCTGACTTCAGTACGTCCCCCCAAACCAGCCTCACAAACAATATTTGTCCCCTTCAAGCCCCCTCCCCTCCCCTACATCCATCCATTTATTCTAACCCTAACCCTCCTTCATTAAATCTTTAAATGACAAAATGTTGGGGTACGGTACTAGCTAGTGAACCCTATAGCAAACAAGTCAAAAATGAGTAGCCTGTACTGTATACTAATATCAAATGATAAAGAAGTAGGATATAGCCTACATGTTCTTCCTGTGTAGACAAAGACTTACCGAGCTTTCTCTGTGGGTATATAATGCCAAAACGGCGCTCAAAGTAGTCGAGAATCCTTCCCGTGATATCCGCTGCATATTTAGCGTGTCCTGCTGCAGTGGCCTTAGGACGAGCGTACGTCTGTATGGGAAAACATAAGCCACGCAAGATACATATTTTGGTTTTGTACTTTTACATATTTATAATTTGAAATAATCCCAAAAGTGTGGGAGTGACATGTAAAAAAACTAAGTTATTAAACCTGAAAATTATTCAGTTATTGGATACGGTTTGGTTTCATGGTTCCGAATGTTATTTTGATATGACATATGCCATAACATTTTGACTCTATTCAGTACCTATGGTTATTTGAATGAACATAATTCCCATCATATATCTAAAACCTGATCTGAAAGTGATAGAAGCAAACATCAACTCCATACCGAGAATAAAGACATATCATTGATCCCACGTCTACAGTACACATACATTGATTTTCACACGGTGATTTGAGGAGGGGGTTGGAGTAAACTCTGAAACCGTGAAGGCAAACAGGTACGTTGACATCAACGGTGTTGGCTGAAAAGATGTGGATTTCCAATCGTCGTCTATAACATTGGCGCCATCTGAGAAACAAAGAAGACCAGTATTAGGACGATGTATTGGATCATGTTGAAGAGAAATTAAGTACTATATTATGTTTTTGGATGGTGACTGCTTGTTTTTTTACCTGTATTTATGCCATTCGCTAGAGCCGTCGTGATTCTCCTGTGGATTATTGTCACCTCAAACTCTGCCTTAAAATCTGGCTCATCGAAACAAGGGAACACTCTCCTGGCAAATGTTGGTTCCAGACTGGTGGCAATAAGGAATCTACAATTACAGAGAAAGACAGTGTATTGTCAGGTAAACACTGCGGGAACACTGGATACAGATAATGAGGATACAATTTGGATATCATAAAAACCCATAATACATTCCGTTGAATTTTAACTCCATCAAATGTGCGTATTTTAAATACTGGTGGATAGTGTCATTGTGTGTCCTCTACGTTTGTAACAGGTAGATTGTAAGTTTGGCACAAACCATGACAAAAGTTGATTTATTGAGAATAACTAACACATATCTGCCAATGCCAAATTCATATCTCTAGTGGTGAGTGGAGATTGTCAGGTGATAGTGCATTGTAGCAGCACGTTGAGGTGGTCTTAAAACTTTGAAGGGTGAAATATGACTCTGGCAACTGAGCAACATCTGAGTGCCCAGTACCTATTATTTGGTTTCTAATGTTAAGCATAATAGCAAGATGAAGACAAAAGTGAGTTGGGGTATACTATTTCCTTAGAGAGAACACTATAAATAAAGGGACAAACGTGTGTGTGTGTGTGTGTGTGTGTGTCACCATACACTACTAGCACATTATTCATGATAAATGAATCAGTTACAGAAAGTAGACAGAAAACAGCTTCATCAAAAATACATCAAGTTTATTCCGTCTGTTTGAAACCACATATACTGTATATCTGGAATGTACATAAGAACACATACTCAAGTATTGTACTTAAGTACAAGTTTGGGGTACTTTTACTTCACCTGAGTATTTTTATTTTATTCTACTTGTTACTTCTACTCCTCTACATTTCAGAAGCCATAATGAACTTCTCACTCCATTACATTTATTTGACAGCCTTAGTTATTTTTTATTTGATAGATTCAGATGAATAGCTGACACAAAATGTTGTTATTTTCCCTTTAGCAAAAGACCTCAGGACATCCTCAACATCTAGATGTACTCAGATTGACTGACTCCAATCTGAAAAATCTTTGAATTGTTCACAAAAAGATAGGAACATTAATGAGGAGCGTCACTTTGATTTGAATGATTATATAGATTGTGAGCACAGTGTTTCCTTCTCTATTTTTTTGATTGTATTCTAAATATTATCATGAAAGTCAAGATGTTACTATACTGTGAAAGAGGATTAGAGTCTCATGTGAAACATTTTTGACGATCTGACCAAAACTTTTTTTTTTTTTTAAAGTTCTGAGAATTTAGACTTTTTTTCTCAGAACTTTTGGTCAGATCTCGATAACGTTCCACATGCGGCCCTAATCCTCGTCTGTTCTATACTTTCCGGATTGTTTTACATATTATATTGCATATATACTTAACATATTGCAGCCGACAACTACTGTATATACATTTGATCTTACTTTGGATTTACTTTCTTATTTTATCTTTTTATAAGATTAGAGTATATTATTTGATCTTTTTATAAGATTAGAGTATATTATTTGATCTTTCCGACAGAACAGTAAACAATGGAGTGATGATATTAGTATGGTCTCACTACATTCAGTTGAGAATGTTTCAACCTGCCAACGTTAAAGAAAACCTCCAAAATAAAAGCAAAATGATTCTTTAACCTCTTTAATATTTCAATGTTTCTACATGTGTTGGATATAGGAGATGGCTCGAGGAGCTACTGCAAGTAACGTCAGAACACATTATGTTTCAGTGTTGAGTAATTAGACAATAATAATGGATTCATTCATCATTATTATTTATTTATTGCTTTTTTATTAATTCTACCGTGTTGTGTAATGTTTATTTATACTGTTCATGCTCACTACTTGTAGCACTTCGGGATTTGAATTCAAATATGAAGTGCTTTATAAATGGAACCCATTATTATTATTATTATTATTATTATTATTATTATAAGCAATGAGTTCATGATTACATTTTAGGGAAACTAAGTCAAAGAAAGTGACAGACAGAAGGTCATAATTTGGTCTAATAACTAAATCAGAAGGAAGGGGAATTTACAACACAGAACTGTAGTGGGTGTCAGATAAAAAGGCTTAATGCTGAACATACGTTCTTTCAGTCTCTGTGAAACCGTAGCAATAGAACTGAGGATTAGAGCTCCATTTAGTTCAAATCTGAATTTCTCAAAATTCTAAGAAAAAAAAGTTTTCTCTCAGAATTCAGATTTTCCTTCTCGGAATTTCGACATCTCGGAATAAAAAATAAATAACTCTTTGTCAGATCTCCATTTTTTTAATTTACATGTGGCCCTAATCCATTTCCATATATGTGTACATCTTGAAGTCACAAAGTAAAACATAAGGGAATTGTAACATTTGGTTGTCCTTGCTAAAACTTGGCAGGATGTTTTCTTAAGCAAAAAGTATATCGTCAGAATAGTTTGACGCCATTATCACTAATTCTTCACACATACACTCAAAAGCTTTAAACTCTTTGTACCCACCTGTCTGTATCTGTATCGTCTTCATGAGCTGGGATACCTTCTTCATATGAGCTACCATACAGCCCCTCGAGACCACCTGATACTTCTCCTCTGAAAGACAGAAACAAACTGTAGTTCCCCCCCGTCTTCAAAGCATAATCCAACTCGATCTCCAGGAAGTTAGTTTGGTCGTGGTGGCTTTCCATTCTGGTAACACGGAACCCTTCATCGGTGTCTGTGCTCGCCACCACTGGACCATAAACATTCAGGTTCTGGCTGTGGAGGTAGATGGAGCTCGTGCCCTGGACACAATGAAAGTAAACGGTGGTGTTTCCAGTGAAGAGCGCCGTCTGGTTGGGGCTGGTGACGTTAACCTCCTCGAGGATCTGGCTGTAGAAGCGAGGCCAGAGCAAGACCTTGTATCTCTCCGGGACCAGGTTCTTCGGAAGCCGCGTGACGGGCGGTAGACCCGTGGTGGTGGGAGGGAAAGTCGGCCGGGGCGTGGGATTCATTGTAGTGATCTGGATTTTGTACAAAATGACCATGGTGACAATGCCTGCTATGGCGGAGGCCGTCAGGACGACGAAGGCGGCGGCGAACGCCTTGCTGACCGAGGAGTTCTTAGACATGGTGGTCTGTCCCGAAGGTGCTTGTCAGGAAGAGATTAGTTCGATGAGTCCCTCAGCTTGAGTGCCTCTGCAGTGATCCGAGCACAACCAAGTAACCTCCTTCCCGTGAACTGGGCTTGGCCTAAGCAAATTACGACTGTACTTAGATTAAGCATTAACTCGGGCATCGCCAAAGGAGCAAAGAGTAAGCGTCCGTGTGAAGAGGGCGATGTTCACTGGCCGTGTTGTAAATAATCGGTCAGATTGTGCTCTCAAACATCTGGAGGTGGTTTCTGAGATCTGGCCACTAATAAAGGGGTTAGGTAAACTTCAGGAACACTTTCCCTAAAGTGCACTCGTCACACACTCCCTCACTGCGGTCACAATAAGCACACGCCTGAGTGGGAAAACGAGCTGCTGGTGAGCAACAGTCCTTCAGAGGAAGCTTGGGATGGAAGGTGTCCAGACTGCAGTGATGGCTCCTGATAACAACCGCAATGCACGGGGGTCAGATGACTGCTTCAATAAAGAAACATGTCAACAGATCCTGACCTAGAAAGGAGAAGTATGTGAAGGGAGGATAGGAGGAGGGGTTGGGTGAGAGAGGAGAGGAGAGAGGAGGAGGAGGATCTAAAGTGTTTTATGGAATTAGCTAGAACTGCCCAACCTCAGGAGATCACGACCCCCGCCTCCACAACACCCACACGATGACTCGCCTCAGGAGAGGAACATTCAGAGGCTAAAAGGCAACAGTGAGGAGAAATAGGCCCTGAGCAGGGTGCGCCGACAGATGTGTGTGCTGAGAACAGATGTTCCTGTTGCAGGTTCCAGGAAGTCAAACCAATCCGACCACGTTGAAACAGTGAGATGTCTCGAACAAGAGATACGACGGCAGAGACTGAGCCGGGTGGAGGGGGACCTTTGTGGAGCGGCCGTAACGATGTGCATTACATGTGACCCCAGAACGAGGACACGTTGCTCAGGAGGGATCTTCTTCTCAGAAACCAGGGGACCATCGCTGGGATCAGAGCCATCATCCGTCAAGCCGTTCATGTTGCTTGTGAAATAAAAACTTGCATGTGAACGAAGAGATTGAATACAGTTCTTTATGAGGAGTCTTGTGAAATGTTCTACATTCAAAACGTTCATCATCTCAACCGAAAGTCACACGTATGTACATCGAAATATTGTGCCGAGCCTCAAGCACACACCTGCCACACGGACAACACACAAGCACACGAGCTGAAGTGAAAGGACTACAACTGTTACACAAGTGCATGTGTGCACACACTGCTGTAGCGAATCAGCACCTTGGACAATAAGGACCTCTACTGTTTAGAATGTAAACTGCAAAAGCACAGATTTCAGCTGCGGTTAAAAAAGGAATGGAATTTAAAACAGCACATACATTATTCCCTAGTTCTCTCACAATGTTGTCTTTTAGTTCATTTAAAAAAGGCCATTTTCACAACTCTAAGCAGCCATTACACACCGTCTAGTCTCATGTATGGACCATGGACCACTCACACTTCAGGTAGCGCTGTAGTTCATGTTGAAAAAGTAGTCCCGGCCAGTACAACACAGTGCATACTAGGGAGCAGAATCCAAATCCAAAATGGTCCAATCCATCGGAATTATTATTCAGCTCAGATTGTTCAAGTGCTTTTATCATTGTTCGGCATGCGTCTAGACTTCTAGAACTGTCAGCAAGAAGAAGTCCTGGCTGAGAGGAAGAGAGTGGCCTCAACTCACCAAGAAAGATCACAACACTTCCACGTGTAATATCTGTACAAAGCTCATGTTCAAGTAATAATAGTAGTTCAACCACCAGAAACATCTGTCCAGACAATCCCAGGAAGGTACTGATCTAACATGGTAAATATAGCTTTGTTAAAACAGGGTCAAAGTTCAATTCATTAAGGAATTATCAAGAACCGGAATTAATTGTGTCATTTGTACCAATACAATTATATTCATTCTTGCCTGAGTGCAATTAGCATGAAGCACTTTGGAGATAATGGGCAATCTCAATAAAAGTCTTAGACTTGTTTTCGATTGTAACTTCCTGTTAAAGAATACAAAATAAAAAAAACTGCTAAATTATTTCAAGCAAGCCTCCTGGACATTGAGAAACACCCCAGGGGTTACCGGTGTGTTGCTAATGGCCCCTGCTGCAATGTGCTACCAGAGCCAGCTGTCGAGGTGCTGCACGCAGTAGCAGGACTGTTCCAGGATTGCCGACATCTCCCCGTATCTCTCCTCTCTCCATGTGGGGAGGAGCCTCTCATTGTTGAGGGCCTGGAGCCGGGGCGTGCCCTCCCGCAGGACGTGGTACAGACAGGGCCAGCGGCTCTGGATCCTCAGCCGGGTCCTCCGGTCTAGGGTGATGCCTCGCACAATCTTCTTGGCTCGAAGCTCGCGCAGGGCGGGGAGCTTCAGGCAGGAGAACACCAAGCCTCGGCTGGGGGACACGTCCAGGAACTCTAGAGACTGAGACTCCAGAGTGTACGAGATGCCCAGGTTCCTCAGCGGCACCAGGATCTGTAGAGTCAGGGACTTCAGGTTAGGCAGGGACTTGGTAAGGTGCTGCAGCGTCGACGGGGTCACTCCTTTGAAGACCCAGAAGTACTTGAGCTCGAGGACTCGAAGCTGCTGGAAGTTGGTTAGCAGTGACATGGACACGTCCGACCAGTCGAAGTGCAAACGCATCTTTGAGATGCGGGGGCAGCTGTGGGTGAGTTTGGTCAGCAGCTCCTGGAAGCTGGTCACCTGCCAAGTCAGACAAACAGGTGGGTTAGTTCCCTGGAGGTCGTCTGTATATGGTATGACCAAGAACACATAACTAGCAGTTCCAACATGTCCGACAAGCTGCCTTCTTGAACACAAACAAACATCCACATTATCACTCCCAACAATTATATTTATAGAATTTATAAAATCCTCTGGTGGAAAGGGTAAGTAAAACAATTAGCAAAGTTGCCAGATTTCTTGAGTGGTTTTGAAATATGATGGAGTCTAGGATACTTGTTAACGATGAGGCCCATCGTTAACAAGTATCCTAGACTCCATCATATTTCAAAACCACTCAAGAAATCTGGCAACTTTGCTAATTGACCGTGTTGTTTGAAATGCAAAATGGATACCGTGTATTTTTACTGCAAACACAATCTCCCTACAGGTGCAACTAAATAAGCTAAGCCTGAATCAAACCGAGCCCATCTTGGCAGCAGACATTTCAACTCCTAGCAGTCCCAGCAGAAAAGTGGAACCTATATCATTAGCAATGGCCGCAGCAGGTAATTACACCATTAGTTACAGAGTGTTTGACAAGTCAAACGTCTGCAGTGAAAAACTTCGGTCCACATTTAGTTTCATGCCATAGTGTTGCCATGGTTACGCACACCTCCTCTGCAGAGCTTTGCATATTCTCCAGTTACTTTTTTTATTTCAAGGACCCTACACAAATGTGCATATATTGCACTCACACTACCTCACTGAATCTAAATGTTATCTTTAGAAAACTGTAATGCACACTTTTACATAGTATATATGTTTATATTTGTGTATTATGAGATGGGGGATCAATGAAGTGTATCTTTCATTGAGCATTCTGTCTTAGATACACAGCTCTGGAAAAACAACAATGTATAGGTATCGTTTGAGTTTGAGTAAAATGAACATAAAGGAATTCAACAGACACTGGAATGGAATGGCTGCCATACATCTAGAGATTGAGATTGATATGTTTCTGCTGTTGATGTGTATATATTTACTTATTTATATGTTTGCCTTAATTGTAATCTGTTTCATTGTATTTAAAGCTCGTGTGAAATGCCTTGTTAATATGCTGCATGTCTGATCCTCTCTGGATCTTTGGGGTTCACTATTTTACAAAAGCCTTCTGCACTTTGTCTGGACACAGAAAGAGACGTGTGCAACAGTGGAAAGTGCATGGAGGAAATATCACATCATTATAGAATCATATTGTTATATAGTATTAGAATAGTTTATGTATGCACCATTATACACACAAGCCAATTCAATGTATGTGTGAACCAGGCTTTAAACCTAAGCATGTTCAGTTAATAGTGCCGCTCTACTGAGAAGCCTTTCCACTCATAATGGAACTCAAGCATATCAAAACCTGTAAGATTACTCATTATTGTTCAATTGTTAAATCTATAAATTGTATGACACTAATCTGTTTATATATATAAAAATATTATTACCTCTTAAAGTGTGTATAAAGTATGTACAGTATATGTGTCACTGTCTATATATATATATATATATATATATATTTAAGTGGGTGTTCGGGTGTGTATGTATGTAACTATACACATACATTTTAATATTTTCTAATTCTTGGGGACGGTGAAAGACGGCATTTCGATCTCCCTGTTTGTATCACACACACACACACACACACACACACACACACACACACACACACACACACACACACACACACACACACACACACACACACACACACACACACACACACACACACACACACACACACACACACACACACACACACACACACACACACACACACACACACACAGATAATAAAGTTGACTTGACTGTCTTTGTGGTCATACTCATTGGATTGGATCGGCAGGCTGATCGGGAACAACACTACGAGGCTGAAGCACCAGCCATTGTTTTAATTAATCAGTGAGCGCAGTTACCTGGTCCATCTTGGTGATGCTGTCCTGGTGCGAGCTGGAGCTGGAGTGCACCCTGAGGTCCAACGGCTCCAGCAGGGTGAAGGTCCAGTTCAGGTCCAGGTGGCTGAGGTCTCTGCAGTGCACGTGGTCCAGCAGGTGGCCCAGCAGCTCGCTCCAATTGTTGCAGCGGTCCCCCAGGTCGAAGCTGGCCTTCAGCGTGAGCAGGCTGGCCCTGCGGGACACCAGGTGGTGGGTGTAGTGGTGGACCCAGGCTTTCCAGCGCTCAAACTCCCGGTTCGAAACCAGCAGCCCCTCCTGGCCCATGTGGAAGACCCCGCGCCGGGAGTAGTCGGCCACCCGCCACAGCTTCCAGGAGCGGACCAGGCAGCTCCAGCGGAGGCAGACAAGAGCACAGCTGCATTTATCCACCTCGTTCAGAAAGGACAGGACGTGCAGCTGGCACTCCACCGGCAGCAAGTTGAAGGGGAAGTGGTCGTCCGCTGCTTTCCTCCGGCTGCTGACAGGGACCAGGGTTCTTTTTCGTGGCGACATGATGACAGATGATGATATAATGTTGGTGGTCATTGGTGGAGGTCAGGCTTTCCACCGGGTGGTCTTGTGGTCTGGCTTTGCCATAAATATATCCAGCCTTCGGGAAGAGATAAAGAAAGAAAGTATAAACAGACAAGAAGTCATTTAAGATGCTGCAAATAAATAACACCCACTGGTTTGTCTTAAAGCAGGCAATACAACATGCCTGAGGTCATAACAATCAGAATCCACCTCGTTCTGTATTCCTTATTTCAGGGTCACATAGTATTTGTTTAACAGTTCAATCCTTTTAATTGACCCAAAAATAGCAAGCAAACCAACATACAATAAATAAGTAGATAAACCGTAAAAAAAAACACAATACAAAAGAAAACTGTAATAAAAAATAAATAAGTACAAATTAAATTCTAAAAACTGTTTTATTTATTAAGAATTAACCTCATGTGTGTCCACTACAGCTCAGTGTATGCCTGGGAATTTGGAACACTATACCAGAAGTCACAATATAATATCAGTTTCATTAACATGTAAAGCAAACACAGATCTGTAGACAATAATGAGTGGCATTTAAACTCCACCAGGGGGGTATACTGCGAAGCAGGATTTTCGCTTAGCCGGCTAAATTCAGGGAAAACTCCGGCTTTCCGGTCATCCGAAGCTGGTTCTCTTTTTAGCAGGCTAGATCTCCATGGTAATATATGCTAAGCAGCTAACCTGGTCGGGACCAGGTTAGGTTGCAGGCTAAGAGATCAACTCAGTGAAAGCACTGCCTGCTGACCAATCAGAGCTCAGTGTGCGGAGTTTAAAGCGATCAAGTCATATTACAGGAGAAAGGAAATACAGAAAAACTGCCGTTGCAGGAAAGACGGCCGGCAAAAATCACCGACTGTGTGAACGTGAACATTAATAGAATATCACCTCCATCTTCAGAGCAATCTGACTATTATAACATTAGCGTTAAGAAAGCTTACTTAAATATCGGCCACAACATAAGTAACCGGATCAGAGTACATTAAGTACAGTCCGCGGCATATCACTTCATAATGTATCATATATTTTAATATCTGAGTCAGCTGAGCCGTATCTGGCCGTGCAGCACTCACAGCGTCACATACTGTATGCAGAAGTATTATTTTAAGCAACACATAAGTTGACGAAACACTCGAGACAAATATAATTGAAGTCAGATCGTGTTTTAGACGGGGCAGTGATATCATGAACCTGTTGATGTACGCATTCAAACACTTTTTCTTTTACCAGCTGTATTCACCTTGCAGGTGCAGCTATGTGGCTTTTATCCTGGATAAAGTGTTTAAGTAATGGATGTTTAAAGTTTAACTTCTTCATTTTTGACTAGTATTAAAGTTCACTTTTCATTCAGGAAGTATGACGCTGCGCTGTCAGTGCGCTTCTCCATGTTTGTGATTGGTCGAATGCTCCAGATACCACCCCTTTCATGTGAACGCGCACCTAACTAGATAGGACATGGCTGGCTTGAGCGATCCACTTGATAACCAGCGTCGTAGGACAGTTTAGCGAGAGCGCGTATGTTTTGGATTAGGCCAACCGGCTAACTCAAACATATCCAGGTTAGGTTGAACCAGGTTCGCAGTATAGGCCCCTGGTGTCATGGCTTCAGTTCAAAGTTTTGTTTCTGAGGTACAGGATCAATATCACGGAGTATGTGGCTGGAGATGCAATATGTGATCTCTTTAAGCAGGGGTCCTTTATGCAAACACTGAGGGGAACATTGTAGTCTCTATTTACTTACAAATACAACTGTAAACTTTAGTAAAAGTCGTTGTGGATAGTAACAAAGTACATTTACTCAAGTACTGTACTTAAGTAACATTTTGAGGTAGTTTACCCACGCATTTTCAGGGTATGAGCATAAACGTGTACTTCACTACATGTTGGATACCTTTTTACTCCATGCATTTATTTAACAGCTTTAGTTACTAATTACTTTTCAGATTTCGATTTTACCCAATACTAAACATAAATCAACTATTTAATCAAAGTTGTCATTATGTGATATCCAACAGTAATTAAAAGTAGCTCAACCTTTACCAGCTGGGATGAAAATAATCATAATCCTAAATAAATCAAAATATATGATTCTGAAATAGGCCATTACGTGTTACCAGTACTTTTGATGCTGATTATTTTGTACTTTTACTTAAGTAAGATGTTAAATGCAGGACTTTTACTTGCAACAAAGTATTTGAATAATCTAGTATTGCTACTTTTACCCAAGTTAACATTTTGATTACTTCTTCCACCACTGAGTAAACGTATAGTTGCTGTTATTAACACATGCTCACTTTAATCACGGTATTACACTCAATTGTAATTGAATAAACACTGCAGTGACATATCAGTGTGTAACATGACTCGAGCCCTCCTGCTTTGGGGACAGTTACCTTTCAGCTTCTGTCCAAACAACATCCCATAATAGACTATCAGCCCCTCACCATCTACACTGCCGTCATCCAGACAACAGTGGAGTATTTACCTCTCAGTGGACCGGGCTCCCAAAAGACATCCTGTTAGAAGCTAACGATAGCAGATCAGAGACAAAGGAATATGAGATAACACATACATAAAACGCGTTGTTGCTGTTTTCTATAGTGTGCGCTTTGTATGCGAACGTATTAGTAAGTGTAAAGCAACGACTACACATCTCACTTTTTAAAAATCTGAAAATAACGGTGTTCAGTAACTAGGCCGGCTAGTTAGCTGCTAACAGCTGTTGTTGTTTTTGTTGTGGCTCGTGATGGCGTCATCAAAATGCGCGGTGCTCGTTTTCAACTATGGCGTTGCACAGTCGGGCGGAGTTTAATAATAATTTACATAAAATTAAAGCCGTACACTGTCAGGTTTGGAAAAGGTAGGCCCATTCCCAAACCGCCCCCTACACCATACCCCTCCGTTTGCACGTTCACGCGGAGGGTCCGCCATATTGAGGGCTGTTCCAAACCAACGAGTGTGAAGCATAGGTGTGGAGCGGTGTGGAGGGGGAGTGGGCTATCAAGCCCTCAAACAGCGAGTCTGCATCGGTGCGGACTGGAGACCGGTCTCTACCTGACCGGAGTCACGCTGTGTGTGTCCGTCAGGAAACAAGCTGTTTACAAGTAGGCTAGTTCCAGCAAACATCCACTGATAAACTGCGATGTTAACAACCTCATGATAGCCTCATATGTTTTAACTTAGGATCGTACCTGTGTTTAGACTAGAACAAGGTAAATGTGTGCATTTTATTATAAAGTTGTGTATATTTACAGACTGTTGCGAAAACTAAGTAGCTTATAAACATCAGGTTTAAAACTAAAAGAGCTTTACAAAAAAAACACAATGAAAAACGTTTGGAGTTTTATTTGAGTTATTAATTTACATTGTTTGTCTTCTAAGAGATGCTGATTTGAAACCGTTGTTACATACATTTACGGCATTTCCTGTTTCTGCCGGAGAGAGGGGGAGGCCGTCCCAAAGCTTGCTGCTGTGTTTACTCCCTCCATCTGACAGGAGGGAGCCTCGTTGAGCTGCGAGTGTGGCTACAGACGGAGTTCACTCCATCACGGAGGAGTAGGGTCGAGGGAGTGGTTTGGGATTGGGCCTTATTCATGTTCTTAGCCTTGTTTGAGACAAGCGAGACCTGCGCAATTTCGATCAACGTCTTGCTAGTGCGTTGCATGATGGTTAGTCATTTTGTCCGACTTGCTCTCGAGGCTCGCCCACATGAGACGTTGCAATCTCGCGGGACAAAGACGCCCGCAGCCTGGCGCAGTTCCTCTCCACGGGCTGCGGAAGCGAAATGCTTGATGGAAACGACTGGCTGGTATCTCGAGCTGAGCGCTCATTGGTGGTTTTTACCACGTGCTGGTGATGAAACTCTCCAATTGGCTGGCAAAAGTTTGTTGTTGTTTTGTGTCAATTTTATGTCGCCCCCTCCATTAGCATTTTTCATAATTGTTCCACAAAGTTTATCATCATGAAATTAATATCTATGTTATACTATACTTGCACTGCTTACCGTTTTCATACTTTATATATCTTAGCATATTCATACACAGTGTTCATACTGCTCACAGGCTGCTGTGTATATGCATACCCCTCACCGTTTATTCATCATTCAATTCATTCTATATTTTATTCTGTAGATTGTGTACATACTTTTCACTACTGCTTTTTGCACTCCTGGTTAGAAGCTAAACTGCATTTCGTTGTCTCAGTACCTGTAATATGTGCAATAACAATACAGTTGAATCTAATCTTGAGCAGGAACAAATGTATTTACTTAGTACATATCTGACATTAACGATTAAACACATGTGTGCATTCTTTATAAATGCAAACCGAGTCAAGCCGACTCCGGAGGTGGCGGTATGCACCTTAAAGTTGTTTGCAATCCCCCAAAAAAAACCGAGTGAAGAAGAAGAAGAAGAAGAAGAAGAAGAAGAAGAAGAAGAAGAAGAAGAAGAAGAAGAAGAAGAAGAAGAAGACTCGGAGCTGTCCGACTTCAGGCGAGCTTTTTGAAACCTCCCCCGGCTGCGATCGGCTACTCTCGTCTACTTTCGAGGCGAGCCGCAACGCGTCTCAAACAAGCCTCTTTACTTGAGTAAAAGTACTAGTAACACACTGTAAAAACACTCAATTTCAAGTATATGTACCGCATGGAGAACAGTACATTAGTAAGTGTTTAATTATGAGTAGGATCAGTCTATGAGTAGGATGTACTGCAATGGAGTAAAAGTACTCCTTGAAGAAAAAACTTAAATAATTGTAGAGCAAAAGCAGCACATCTTCACATTTGAGAAACTGAAAATATCAAATATCTTTAAACACAAAACTTGCAAATGTCATGCCAATTAATTATTTGTTAACCCACTCATTGTTTCAGTTACTTAAATATTGTAATCATATTTAAAGTATTGCGTGTCAAAATTAGTATTTATAAAGTAACTAGTAGGTTAAATAAATCTGTAAAATAAATATAGTGGATTCAAAGGTACAAAATGTAGAATAGTAGAAGTACAACGTTGAATAAAACGAAAATAATCGGATAAAGTACAAGTACCGCAAACGTGTACTTTACAGTAGCCTACTTAGTTATACTTTCCACCCCAGTAAACTGTTTATAAGAAGAGTAAAACGGTAGTTTTTGCCTGGATAGGCCATACCAAGAAAGAGCATTTTACTTATTAATTACTACAACATTTTAAGGAAGACCATGTTTATATTTTGTGTTTAAAGATGTTAGGCGTATGGAGCTTGATCTGGGCCAAACGTTTTGATCATTCTAAAAAATAAAATGTATTTGAAAGTTCAAGTTTTGATCCTGAACTTTGAAAAATACAGTAATTAAATAAAAAATAAAAGGATTGCTATGCTGAATCAAAAATAATATTCAAACTGAAAACACTTTTCAAATACTTATAGTCAAAGTTCAGGATCAATTTAGCAAAACCTGTGGCCCAGATGTAGCTCCATATAGGCGGAAATGGGGCAGACTGCGCACTCTTTTGCTGTGAAACAGGTTGTGAGGAAAGCTTCTTTTCATGGTTTAAGGAAAGATTTAAGCTTTATAATTCATGTTTTTCACTATTTTTAGTATATGTATGTGACGGCTGTCGCCTCTCCGGTCCTAATCCTGTGTTGCTGATTCTTATGTAAATGAGCTGTGTGGTTGCTTCAACGTCATTGGCTACCATCTCCTGGTTCCGCCTCCGAAGATACTGATTTGAGCCCGACGCGCTCCAATCCCCGTGCCATCCCAGCGCACACCTGCCAGAGATGACTCTACAAAGCCTGGGGACAGCTATCACGGGAGGCTCTGTTGCAATCAGACGCCTCTCACACTTCTTGCTCCTGTGTGGACATTTCATACTTAAACTAGTAGATTGTGTTTGACTCTTCTGAACTGTGTTCAGTGTTGGTGTTTATGTATGTGTCTAGAGTAGCGTGCCGTGTAGTGATGGCGAGATGAAGCCTTATGAAGCTTTGAAGCTTTCCAGCCGATTGGTTCGCAAAAGGCTTCATCATGGGCTTCATTTGAACACAAACCCCCTGCTGGTCAAAGTGTGTAAAACAGGCAGATTGGACATCTCAACAGTGTGCTCTCATACCGAGTTCCCAATGAGTAAAGCCTTAGAATAACTCTAAACAACGAACATTAAATCATATTTTCATGTTAACAATATTGTATTTATTCCAGTTTAATGATTGTGATTGAAAAGCCTAAGGAGGCTGGTAAACATTGCAAAGAGGGATTTGTATTCCTTAATAATATTCGTAAACTTAACCATGTTGTAGCCTGAGAAAGGCTAAACCATATCAAAGAATACATTTATTAACTACATTGTCTCATTGTAGCTTTTATAAACAACAAAAAAGACGTAGGCCTATTGACCAGTCGTTGAACCAGGGACCCTACGGTCGTGAGTCAACTGCTTTCCAGCTGAGCCACAGCACACACACTAAATTCATCTGAAAACACTGCACGCTATTTATTCCTGTATTTATTCATTTATTTGTTCATTTATGTTTTTATTCCTACTTTTAATTATGCTTTTATTTATTTAAAACATGTTCCAACCTCTATAAGTGAGCGTCTAAGCTCTCTTAATTCCATCGTGTCACCGGCCCGGGTACAGGAGGGGTAATATGGTTCTTATTATACATCCATGGGTAATATGAGCGTTGTGGTTCAACCGATCTAAAGCACTTTCTGCTTCCAGCAAATCGGTTCACTAAAAGGTTCATCTGAGGCTTCATCATGGGCTTCATGTGCACACGAGACCCCCTGTTGGTGAACAGGTGTACAACAGCCAAATATTATTTGTAATCTTTGACATACTAAAAATACTGGAAATAATAATACAAAAGTGTAAAAGATGTAAAATGTATTTGTAATCCTGTATTAACAGAATTCTGCACCAGTAAGTGTTTTAAAATGACTGTATATAATAACAACAATGTATCAATACAGTTTCTTGTTATCTACATAAATAAATGTAAATGTCTGCTGCCTTCTATAAAGACAAAAGAAGCAATATATGTTCTAAAACTGGAAAAGAAGAAGGGTTTAACTTTCCAGAGGGCAGTGAATATGCTTGTGTGACTTTGCAGAGGGCAGTGGGTGTGCTTGTGTAACTTTGCAGAGGGCAGTGTGCAGAGGGCAGTGGGTGTGCTTGTGTGACTTTGCAGAGGGCAGTGAAAATGCTTGTGATTCATGGAAAAACAATATTTTCCCCACAGTTTTCGGGCTTAGGCGATTTCTTTTCTTTGACACAACTTCTCCTGCCTTTGAAAAGACCCTTTCACACGGGACTGAGGAAGCAGGTGTGCACAAAAAAGTGACTGCAACTTTATGCAGGTTTGGATAAACATGTTTTTGTGTCTGCCAGTAGTTCAGAGGGTCCTCCAAGCGTCCGGTATTTGCTTCGGCCAGGTACCGCTGGACTTCAACAGTTGCGTCAGCTGTGGCATTCTTGGTCTTCCTGGACATCTTCACAGTCTGATCCAATTTATGCCAGAGTTTGTTTCCTGAAAAGTATACACAGAGAGTGTCAGTGGATGTAGTAATTACTTCAAATGGCTTTAAAATTAATACAATTAGCTGGGGTTTCTTGTTCAGGTTGAGATGTGGATGGACTTTCTTGGGACACGGCTTCAGGTGTTCGGATCAGTGCACCACATTCAGTCACAAGCCTTTTTGTGGCTTCTGCAGCTTTTAAAGGGCTAACAAATCCGATCAGTTTGAACCTGGGGTCCAGTAGCGTTGCCAATGACATGATGCTCATAGATTGGAGTGTGTGGAGCCTCTCTCTTAGCTGAGGTGTTCTCCCATTTCTTTGGCCACTGCTACTGCAGTTTTTGCCATCTCCTCATGAAGCATTTGCTCCAGCATTTTGAGGAGGGGCACAACCTTGGAACCAGATACATTTTTCTCCTCAGAAAGCTCAATGGTGGCATCATTGAATCCAGACAGCAGAGAGAGGCACCCACTTATGGTGGTGAACTCCGCAGAGGTCAGTGTGGTGATTTCTGTGTTCAAACTGGCTCATGCCGCACCAACTGGTTCTCTGAGGTCCACCAGCCGTTGCAGAATGATATGTGCTGTTCCAGCGGGTCTCCACCTCTTGCAGGAGCTTCAGTGTGGGCCCAAAACGATACAAGCCTCGATACAGGCTTCACAAAAAGCTTCGGGGATTACTCGACACACGCTCCGAAGCCTCGGAGCAATACGTAACATCACTAGTAGCGTGCCGTGTTGAGATATGTGTTTAAAGTTGTTTCCCCCTTGTTAGCTGCATTTCCCTGCGGCCTCCTTTCCACAGTGATTAGTAGTGGTTACAGGTGTGTAAATAAGCTCATTTCTAGAGTCCTCCTTCAGTTATTAGCAGGATACCTGCGCACTTTTAGTTCCTCTGTTCAGTTTAGGCTACGTTGGCTCTTATTTGTTGTACACCCTTTTGTTATTCATTAAACCATGTTATAATTATTACCTATTCCATTCTGGTGTGTGTTGTTTTCCTCTACCCTAGAGGGGGAACGTAACAATGTACTGGACATTTCTTTGAAGCTCGACCTTGCCTCTTTTTTGTATACATTATTATTTGTTGTGATGCATTGTTCACCAGTAGATGGCATTATGCAAGGCTTGGTGAAACAGAATGGCTGCCTTGTGGTGTCATCCTGTTTCCTGTTCTGGCATCCTGTTCTGTGGGGTAGCTTGACGTTTCATAAGAGGCTTCTCAATACTCAAATTTCCCCTCCTCGACTCCTCGACTCCTCGGTCCTCCGGTAGTGACCCGGAAATTAATTTCAGCGCGCCATTTTGAAGGACGTCTCATTTCTCTAAATGGACACCGAGGACCGAGGATCGAGCCTTGAGTGTCGAGGAGGCTCTCTGGAGGAGCTCTAACCGAGGATACACTGATGGGTCCTCCACAGCTCCTCCGCGGATGCATTTCCGGGAACGGTGGAGGCGTGACGCACGGCCGGACTTATCTCAGCCAATGACAGCTCTGCATGCATCCCCTGGATATTATTTTAGAAACTGCTCTCATCGCAACGCAATGTTTCCAGAGAAAACAGCTGTGAGGTCCTGCAGAAAGCAGAGCAGTGTGTACAATATATATCACTCAGTATAACAGGCCTACTCTCTTTATTTGCTTTAGTTTAGTAGATATCTACAAACAAAGAGTCGATATTTTTCTAAAACCATTTAGTGCTTCACATAATAAAATACACAACGGCTGTAGCCTTATTATGCTTTAGGAGCTGTAGGTGTGTGTGTGTGGTACAGTGTGTAGGAGTGTGTTGTACAGTGCGCAGATGCGGCGGACAGACGGGTCTCAGTTGGTTTGGTGTCCTCTGCTTACTTTTAATACTTGCAAATACAACTTTTGGCCTGTAATTTCAATTCCCCATTTCAGCGACCAGAGAGAGGGGGAGGGGGGATATATCCAGTCTCTGATTGTGTTACGTTATTATGAGAGTGCTCTCATACTTTAAATTGCTTATATTTATATAAATATATTTGTGTGTGTGTGTCCGCATCTGTAGCCTGTTATTGTCTCATTATACCGCACTCTCAATGAATTCAAAGTACATATGTGGGAGGACAATGTTCAGATGATCTAACAGAGATTATAAAATATGACAAAACACTCGACAGCTGATGCAGCTGTTGCCACGTAATAATGAACGGACGTCGCTTTAATATGACCGCTCAGAGGAGAAGAGTTCTCATTTCTTTAAACGTCGGCTGCTTCCCCTCCTCTCTCCTCGGTTCCCCTCCTCGGTCCTCCGCTCCCATCTCCTGTGGGCGGGACTAAGTCTCGAGGAGGGGAGTCGAGGAAGGGAAATTTAAGAATTGAGAAGCCTCTATAGCGTGCTCAAACATGTAGGGTTTCCCATGAAGGTACCGGTGTAGGTACCAGATGTGTTCGGGGTACCAGATATGTTCGGGTGTATTTCCGTCGCCCCGTCATCCGACATATCCGTCATATTTTACGGCAACTCAAGAGGGCCATGATGGTCAAATTCCGAAGATTTAAACATAGCCGACACTTCATTCTTTACTTTGTCCGTTATTATATGTAGAAGATTATACTTTTTCTCCGTCATGTTGTTTCCATAGCAACAACTTCAAACAACAACAACTTACTAACCGCTAGTCGCAAAGCTAGCATCACAGCCACTGCTCCGTTTTTAGAGACTTTGCACATGTTTTTCACAAACATTTTCACAAGCTAGGAGTACTTCCATTCGCTTCGTCTTGATCTTTAGATGTGATTTGATGTGTCGTGTGTCCCCCACCTCCTCTCTAAAGTTCAGATATCTAATAAAATACTCAGGGGAGTTTCCTGAATTTTCATGCCCAAAGCCAAGCACTAGGCCCTGGGTAAATTAAGAGGCTGATCTCGGGCATTTTTGTCCACTTTCCCCGGTGGTAGAAACTCAAGCCAGACATCCCTGGAATCGTCTTAGAGAGTAGATGATCAGTGGGGCCTTGTTTTTACTGAATGATTTGTTTTTATGGGGAATTCAAATATGAGCTTATTTATAGGATTTTCGGAGACTTTGCACACGTTTTCACAAACATCTGCACGCTAGGAATATGGGCGTACTTCCATTCGCTTTGTCTTGATCTGTAGATGTGATTTGATGTGTCGTGTGTCTCCCAACTCCTCTCCAAAGTTCAGATACTATATAAAAATACTAAAAGGTAAATAAAACATGAAACATAATGACAAAATAACAACCTGAAAGATATGTATTCTATCTACACATTTTGTAATGATCTAATCTAGTGGCCTTATAAAAGTGTTGGCTAAAGTAACGCAGAATATATATTTTTTAATTGTAAATAATTAGAAACATTATTTATGTGCACAAGTAGCCTACATGGGACCCCACCATAGCACCCCACACATAACAAGCTGTCCCGAGTTCCTCCGGCTGCAGTTCCGCAGACGGCCGGTGTGTGGCAGCAGAGCGCTGGGAGCAGAGGGAGGTGAGTAGACGGATATGACGGATGTCGGATGCAGGGGCGGCGCCAGGGGGTATCTAGGGGTTGCTATAGCAACTCCAACAATTGGCCTAGCAACGGCTTAGCAACCCCATTGTTTTGATATGAAAATGTATCATATTTATATACATTCTCGCAGCCCGCGAGAATGTGTATAAATATGATATATTTTCGCGGGATCTATCAGGGGCGGGTCGTTGTAATTTACTGCGTGAACTGTTACTTGGCTAATTCTCAGTAGATCGAAAATGGAAACATTTCTCACAGTCACAAGTCAGCGTAAACGACCGCGATCTCCAACGGAGCCGGTCCAGCTGGACAGCCCTGCTATCCACAAGGATCCCGATGTGCACTATGAAAACCGGGAGGATTGGGACCACGAAGAACAGGTGCCCCCGCCAACTGACCCGCTGCACCCGCAGCAGCAGGACCAGCTAGCTGCTACCATGAGCTGCAGTGGAACTAGTGCTGCTCCTCCCCGCACTGTGATGATCCACTGCCCTCATTTCCTCCACCCTGCTCTCTGCAGAGCTCCACTCCAGAATATACAAATTCTGCTAGTCAGTGATTCTCAGACACAGTGTCTCACCCTTTGAGCATCTCGGCAGAAATGAGCAGTCGCTCCTCTCAGTTACAAATGGTCATTTTAAATGAATCAAGAATGTGTTGTATTTTCCGACATGGCGCATTGTTCGAGGCGTGCTGACAGTGAGATCTAACACGGGGAATTGTGAATGAGGAGAAGATAACTGAGGAGGAGGAGGAGGAGGAGGAGGAGGAGGAGGAGGAGAGTCACAGAACGAGGCCAGAGAGGAGGAAAAGTGCGTTATTTAGGCAATGTTGTTGGTGAGAGTTAGGGAGAGACCGCCCCTTCCAGGTGTGTGTATGTGTGTGCGTTTCCGGTGTGTGTTACGTGAAAGTCATGAGTGTTACACTATTGATTGGTTCTGTAAATAAAGAGAACGTTTTCGACATTGAAGGCTTGAGTGATCTTGAATAGCAGTGAAGGCTACAATATGAACAGGCTCGTGCTTGGCCCACTGGTATTGTTTGTTTATTTTGAAAATTAACTAGCAACGTCGTGCTGTCATATAGCAACTGCTAAGCTACTGCAGCAAAAAAATCCTGGCGCCACCCATGGTCGGATGCGACGGAAATACACCCGAACATATCTGGTAGCCCGAACACATATGGGCTGAAGTCGAATAGTCCAAAGATCAGCTGCTAAGTTCTAACCCTATCATCTACTCCTTGACCTCTGAGTGAAACGTCACGGGGTTAAGGGATAGTGGACAGGAGAATTCAAAAGGACTTAGGAGAAGAGACTGCGGTACTTTAGAGAATCCGAATGCACTTTCACTATCCGACGTGTTTATGATGTGCCAGCGGACGTCATCAATGTGCGTCTGCTGCTGTGGGGGAACTATGGAAACTACAGTTTTCTATACAGCGGACTACAACATGGATGTTTAATAAGAATGAGGGACTACTGTAAACTCATCTAGAGACTCTGCACCGTGCTCTGATGCTGTTGCTTTGCTTTATGAACGTGGACAACAGAGAAACATATTCTTCATGACCAAAGTTGGAATTGAAATAAAAAAGAAAAGTGAAACTTATGCTCGTCACCCTCTCCCTCCGGTCCACATTAATACCAATGATCCCAATACGTATGATTGTATGAACTAAAGATCTTAAAAATCAATACAAATGTATTTATTATAAACGTTAGTCCTTAACATCTATCACTGTGTACATCACCATTCAAACATCTTTTAAAAGTTGAACAAACCCCACACAGCTCAGTAAAGACTGTGAAATGTTGACTTTATTTGATAATTTCAGTAAAAACTAATGTTCATATTTCTCTTTTTGATTATAATACTGATGAACGTTCAAAACAAAGCACTTTGGCAACTTAGCACCTATGTTTTAAAATGCTTAATAAGCACCGTAACTTTCATGATATCATTTCTCGGTCATAATCGGTTGTTTCCGTGAACGGCCGACTGTTGAGTGATGGCAAATGCTGCGGCTGCAAGGCATTGTGGGGCAGCATTTCGCTTCTCCTGTCGGTTAGGGAGGTCCAGTGGTTCCTAAGCTAAAGGAGGTTATAAAGGAAGTTTGAAACCTCCTTTCCTATCATTCTCATCATTCTAGAGAATTCGAACGGCACTTATCATGGCTGCCACCAGTGTTGGGTGTAACGCGTTACAAAAGTAACGGAGTTACAGTAATATATTACTTTTTGCTGTAACGAAGTAATGTAACGCATTACTAATGAAATGTGGGTAATATATTACCCGTTACAATGCTCAGTAACGCAGTTACAACACATTTTAACCCGAAATTAAATGGTGTTTTGTTTTTTAACAATGTACTAACTAACATAGCGAGACATCCCGACACCAGACAAATTGTGCGGGTAGTAGATTAGTAAACCTGGTGTTTACCCTTCAGACTTCGCGTCGGGATCTTCGGGGCAGTTGAATGTTATGCACCCTCTATTCAAAAAAGAGAACGGAGCTAAAAATACAAACAACAAATTGTGTCAGGTGCACGTGACCTGCTCCGCTGCGCGGGCATCATTTCCAAAGTGCTTCCACAGCAGTGACACACATCGTGGATAATCATGTATACGAAAATGGTTAAAGCAACCATCACTAAACGCCAGCAACACTGCATCTACTGCAGACCGTAGCAACAGGTCGGATGGGGACATCACGTGACCCTCCCAGGTATATCTAAACAAGTACCCGCCTGTACAGTGGGGTTAGGTGGTCATTTTGCAGCTCGTGGTATACAAATAGACAAGGGCTAGAATATTCATGTGAAAATAGTGCCATATTCTGCCATGCCTGTAGAAATGTTGGGTCAAAAATAATGCATACAATAGCACAGATGCCTTCACCACGAATGGCTACAAAACTATCTCATATCCCAAGCTTATCCATCCATCCATCCATCTTCTCCCGCTTATCCGTGGTCGGGTCGCGGGGGTAGCAGTTCCAGCAGAGAGCCCCAAACTTTCTTTTCCCTGGCGACATCAACCAGCTCTGACTGGGGGATCCCAAGGCGCTCCCAGGCCAGCGAAGAGATATAATCCCTCCACCTGGTCCTAGGTCTACCCCTTGGTCTCTTCCCAGCTGGACGTGCCTGTAACACCTCCCTAGGGAGGCACCCAGGTGGCATCCTAACTAGGTGCCCGAACCACCTCAACTGGCTCCTTTCGACGCGAAGGAGGAGCGGCTCAACTCCGAGTCCCTCCCTGATGACCGAACTTCTCACCTTATCTCTAAGGGAGACACCAGCCACCCGGCGGAGGAAACCCATCTCGGCCGCTTGTATCCGCGATCTCGTTCTTTCGGTCATGACCCATCCTTCATGACCATAGGTGAGGGTAGGAACGAAAATGGCCCGGTAGACAGAGAGCTTTGCCTTCTGGCTCAGCTCCCTTTTCGTCACAACGGTGCGGTAAAGCGACTGCAGTACCGCTCCCGTTGCTCTGATTCTCCGGCCCATCTCACGCTCCATTGTTCCCTCACTCGAGAACAAGACCCCGAGATACTTGAACTCCTTCACTTGGGGTAAGGACTCATTCCCTACTTGGAGTGGACAGTCCATCGGTTTCCTGCTGAGAACCATGGCCTCAGATTTGGAGGTGCTGATCCTCATCCCAGCCGCTTCACACTCGGTTGCGAACCGATCCAGTGAGTGCAGAAGGTCGCAGACCGATGAAGCCATTAGAACCACATCATCTGCAAAAAGCAGTGGTGCAATCCTTAGTCCACCGAACTGCAGACCCCCTCCCCCACGACTACGCCTCGAAATCCGATCCATGTATATTACAAACAGGATTGGTGACAAAGCGCAGCCCTGGCGGAGGCCAACCCTCACCGGAAATGGGTCTGACTTACTGCAGAGGACCCGGACACAGCTCTCGCTTTGGGAGTACAGAGATTGGATGGCCCTGAGTAGAGACCCCCTCACCCCATACTCCCGCAGCACCTCCCACAGTAACTCCCTGGGAACTCGGTCATACGCCTTCTCCAAGTCTACAAAACACATGTAGACCGGATAAGCGTACTCCCAGGCCTCCTCCAGGATCCTTGCGAGAGTAAAAAGCTGATCCGTCGTTCCACGACCAGGACGGAATCCGCATTGTTCCTCCTCAATCTGAGGTTCGACAATCGGCCTGACCCTCCTTTCGAGTACCTTGGAGTAAACTTTCCCGGGGAGGCTGAGTAGTGTGATGCCTCTGTAATTGGCACACACCCTCTGATCCCCCTTTTTAAAAAGGGGAACCACCACCCCGGTCTGCCACTCCTTCGGTACTGTTTCCGACTTCCACGCAACGTTGATGAGACGTGTCAACCATGACAGTCCCTCAACACCCAGAGCCTTCAGCATTTCCGGGCGGATCTCATCCACCCCCGGGGCTTTGCCACTGTGGAGTTGTTTGACGACTTCAGTGACCTCCCCCCGGAGATTGGTGTTGATCCCCCGTCATACTCCAGCTCTGCCTCTAACATAGAGGGCGGAGTTGTCGGGTTCAGGAGTTCCTCAAAGTGTTCCTTCCCACGCCCCAACACTCCATCAGTTGAGGTCAACAACGTCCCATCCTTACTGTACACAGCTTGGATGGTCCCCTGCTTCCCCCTCCTGAGGTGTCGGACAGTTTTCCAGAACAACTTTGGTGCCGCCCGAAAGTCCTTCTCCATGTCTTCTCCGAACTTCTCCCACACCCGCTGCTTTGCCTCGGCCACGGATGAGGCTGCTGCCCTTCGGGCCTGTCGGTACCTTGCAACTGCCTCGGGAGTCCCCTGGGATAACAAATCCCTGAAGGCCTCCTTCTTCAGTCGGACGGCTTCCCTGACCACCGGTGTCCACCAGGAGGTTCGAGGGTTACCGCCCCTTGAGGCACCTAGGACCTTGAGACCACAGCTCCCCACCGCGGCTTCGGCAATAGAGGCTTTGAACACCGACCACTCTGGTTCAATAATAATAATAATAATAATAATTCCTTACATTTATTATAGTGCATTATCAATGACTCAAAGCGCTTTACATATACACACATTGCACATCATACATGCAATGGTCAGAAACTGTGGACAATACCCACAGGAGCAAGTTCAGGTGAAGGGTCTTGCCCAAGTACCCACCGGCTTTACAGACGCAGCAGCGGCGGGTTTCACCCCTTGATCTGATGATCATTGCACAGCGCACTGCGCCACACCGTCCATCTTCACGCCTCGAGGTCATCGAGGCGCTTTTACAAGTATACATTGGTATTATACATGTACTGTGGACAATACCCACAGGAGCAAATCCGGGTGAAGTGTCTTGCCCAAGGACACAACGGCCTGACGCAGTGGCGGCGGGAGCGGGTTTCGAACTGGAGTTCCCCAGCACTCCCCCTTGATCTGATGATCGGATGCACAGACCACTGCGCCACCCGTCCCCAATGTCCCCAACCTCCACAGGAATGCCCGAAAAGCTCCGCCGGAGGTGTGAGTTGAAGGCCTCCTGAACTTGGGCCTCCTCCAGACGTTCCCAGTTCACCCGAACTACACGTTTGGGATTACCAGGTCTATCCAGAGGCTTCCCCCGCCACTCGACCCAACTCACCACCAGATGGTGATCAGTTGACAACTCCGCCCCTCTCTTTACCCGAGTGTCCAAAACATACGGCCTCAGGTCCGATGATACGATAACGAAATCGATCATGGACCTTCTGCCTAGGGTGCTCTGGTACCACGTACACTTATGAGCATTCTTATGCTCGAACATGGTGTTTGTTATGGCCAATCCATGACTAGCACAGAAGTCCAGTAACAAACCACCACTCCGGTTCAGATCAGGGGGGCCGTTCCTCCCAATCACGCCCCTCCAAGTGTCTCCATCATTGCCCACATGTGCGTTGAAGTCTCCCAGCAAGATTAAAGAGTCCCCTTCAGGAGCCCCATACAGGACTCTTTCCGGGGTCTCCAAGAAGGCCGTATACTCTGAACTGCTGTTGGGTGCATAAGCACACACAACAGTCAGAGTTTCCCCCCCCATAACCCGCAGGCGTAGGGAGGCGACCCTCTCGTCCACTGGGGTAAACTCCAACAACGAAGCACCTAACCGGGGACTTGTGAGTATCCCCACACCAGCCCGGCGCCTCACACCTTGAGCAACTCCGGAGAAGAATAGAGTCCAACCCCTATCTAGAAGTAAGGTTCCAGAGCCGACGCTGTGCGTAGAGGTGAGCCCAACCAGATCCAACTGGTACCGCTCCACCTCCCGCACAAGCTCCGGCTCCTTCCCCCCCAGAGAGGTGACGTTCCACGTCCCCAAAGCCAGCTTCTGCCGCCCGGGTCTGGTCCGTCGAGACCCTCCGCTTTCACTGCCACCCTTCTGGCAGCGCACCCGACCCCATCGTTGTTTCCCGTAGGTGGTGGGCCCGCGGGACGGAGAAGCGGAGGTGTTGCCCACGTTGCCTTTTCGGGCTGGGCCCGGCCGGGCTCTGTGGCAAGCCCGACCACCAGAGGCTCGCCGACGAGTCCTCCTTCTGGGCCTGGCTCCAGAAGGGGACCCCGGGCTTCCTCCGGGCCGGGTCTCCTCACTTCTTGTGTCGTCTTTCATGAGGTCTTTTGAACCAATCTTAGTCTGGCCCCTTGCCTGAGACCAATTTGCCATGGGAGACCCTACCAGGAACACAAGGTTCCAGACAACACAGCCCCCAGGTTCATCAGGGCACACAAACCTCTCTACCACGGTAAGGTGCTGGTTCTTCAGAGAGCTTATCAACAAGCTAATGTTGCAGCTGAAATGATCTCCAGGTCACAAAGTCACAAAGTCAACCTCACATGATGATGTGATACCAGTTTTCAAGGACAGTACATGTTCTCTTCCCAGAGTATATGATGGGACCAAAGTGATATTTTAGTAGGCTACATGGTTTTAATAATACTTTAGCTTTTCAATGTTTGCCATTTCAAACCATGAGCTGGTTTAAATAATATTTGCCTTGATTTACAATATCTTCTCATTTGTTTTATCAGTACAGTTTTGAAGCTGTTGTGCTTTTCTTTGCCACAGTCCACTTTGGACTATGAGATATTTCAGGATTGCACTTTTAACTCACTTGAAATGTTCTCACTTGCTTGGTTTCAAAACATAACAAAGGCCATAATCTGTTCATTGGGACCATCAATGCTATTTTTCATTGCTGTTGCCGGCCTCTATTGCTCATGTAAACCTGCTACTGCTGCGCCCCCTGTAATCTCAGGGGCACCCTGAGTCATTTTGTTCTGGAACCGGGCCTGTACACGGCCATATACTAAACACACTACAGAGCCCATTCCGTGCCCTGTTATTATTCACTTCCTGTCTGCCTTCTTCTGGTGATTTATCTGACGTCCAGCGCTCCGTCTTTTAACCTCTTTTCCTTTCTCTTTCTTCATCCTCCTTAGCAACCTTCATTATAGTCCTTGACAGCGGTCTGTACTGCTGGATTAACAACGTGTCACATGTTAAGAAGTTACAATCAGAATCGAGCATTCAACTATGCCGTGTAATACAAGTTGTTAGTAGCCTTAAGGGCCTACACAGTTGTTTTGCTAAACCACATCACCCTTCACTGGATGTATAATGAGCTGCACTAAACTACATGTTAGCATTTAAAATACGTAGCCATTCTTTTGCGGTTATTTTGGTGAAAGTAACTAAATAGGTAACTAAAGTAGTGTAACTCATTACATTTCAGAGACAGTAATTTTGTAATGTAACTTATTACTTTCAAAAGAGAGTAATAAGTAATATGTAATATATTACATTTTGGAAGTAACTTGCCCAACACTGGCTGCCACTGAGGGACTTCCGGGTCATTTCACTCCTTTAGGAAGGTTCCTAAGCTAAATGGACTATTCGACTTCAGCCCTGGTACTGACACCGGGCGCTACAGTGGAATTTTCTACTGCAACACTCCCCACACGCACATACACCGTACACCCGCGACTGTTACAATGAAGGCTCGATAATCAGATCACAGCGTATAGTTTACCGTGTAAGCAAGGGTAAAGTCAGGGTTCAAGTTTTAAACTGAGCTCTATGGGGGTCTTTGAAACTAACGTGTGCGCACGCATGCACGCCCACACGTGCACACACACACACACACACACACACACCACACACACACACACACACACACACACACACACACACACACACACACACACACTCAAACACACACACACAGGCATAGATGTGCAATAATGTATTGCTCACCTTGGAAGTGCAATGCAGGCATATTGTCATTCAAGAGATGCGTAGTTCTTCTGGAAAATGTGTTTTTCTTTTAGCCTATTCACCTCGTTAGCATAAATAATACTCATTACATTCACACATGCATTATTTGTGATTAAAATAATGGTTGTTGGTAATGTATTAGCAACCCCCACAGATGTATGATTTCACTGCGTCCGTGGGAGCTCAGACTCCTCCTTATGGGAGCTCAGCTCCCATTGGCTCCCACATAACTCGAACCCTGGGTAAAGTGCTATTTTTGTTACAAGTTACAAGTGGGGGGTGGAACTAACCTCCTGTATGGAGTAAATATAAGTTAAAAGCATCAATCTGGTGCACTTCGAGAGCAACATTAAGAGATCTGGATACATCTCTCAACACCCATATGAAACAGAACTGTAAACAGATTTACTTTTTCTTTATGGATATTTTACAAATCACTCCCCTTTTAAACTGTATTCTTGTTTTATTGTTGTTAAACTAATAAAGTATGTGCAGTCATTTTTATTCTCTCATCCATTTATTCAGGGACATGAACCAGCATGGCAGTGCTGCGTGATCAGGGGCGGCACCAGGGGGGAGCTAGGGGGAAGCACCCCCCAGGATTGCCAAAGCACCCCCTAAGCACCCCCAAGAAATATGTTATTTATTTTTATTTTTTTATAAATTATCATTATTATTTTTATTAAATTAGAACAATTATTGATTACATCAATGCAAATGTGAAACAAACTAATTTTTGACGAAAAACATAAAGCCAACACAGGTGATATGATTAGGCCAATGGCCAGCACCCATTAGATTTTTGACCTACCCATAGGCTAAATTACTTTGTGACACTTGAGTGACTTCCTGTTAGCTAGAGCGCCAAATTATTTGCTAACGTGGATGTTGAGCAAAGGGAAAAATTTATCGTTTTTTAGTCCTTAAACGTCCACGTGTGGACACTCAATCAAAACCACCAGTAAGCTGAGGGATTCTGCACATAATAGACCTCGTGAGGCAGAGGCTGAAGGTGTCACGGTCACTGACCAGGAGGAGGACCAAGAAAAGCCGTGGGAGGATGGAGATGAGGAGGAAGGCGCGGAAATGCCCGGCCCCGCGGCTGCACCTGACGCATTGTTTTGTTATGAAGACGTCTAATGGTAAGTGCATGATGATGCACCCCCTCTGTTGCCTATTATAAATGTAATGCATTGATGATTGAGGCAAACATTCTGACTGTTTATAGTTATTTCTATGTTGCCTACTTATGTTTAATTTTATGTTCAGAGCCAGAGGTGTGTTAGGCTTGTGGACCTTACCCGCTGTAACAGTTATAAATATGCAGTGGTGTTTGTTTGTACATCATTTAAATGAGTATAATCACGCTAATTCTGTGTTCTTCGTTTATTTATATTCAATACCTGACAAGGTCGGAGATCAGTGGGCGGAACTTCTGAAATGTAGTCACTATACTCCGAAGATTATTTTTGTGGGTACACCCCCCCTTTATATTGTGTCCCTCACGTTTCCTCTTCCCTTTTTGTTTTTGTAAATGTTTCCACGTGAGAGGAGGAGTCACTGTGAGGGATACAAAATGTTATACTGATTTGTTATATCTGTTGTCAGATTGTCAGTGATTAAAAGGAAATCGTCTAAACTGTATGCTGGGTCGGGTCTCATCCATCCATGAACAACGCAAAACAGAACGCAGAGACCGCCTAATGTTGGTCTCAAAGTGCACCAATTGATGCATTTAACTTCAATATTTAAAAAAAGAAATCTTCACAGGGGAGCATGCCCCCGGACCCTCGTAGAGGAGGTGAGGACCCTCCGACAGGAGGTTAGGTCCACTCCCCACTTGTAAAAATAGCACTTTACCCCTGCTTACACCTATATGCCGGGAGCTGATTATAGAGCCTTCATTGTAACAGTCGCGGGAACACTGTGTGTGTGTGCGTGTGGGGAGTGTTGCAGTAGAATATTCAACTGTAGCACCGGTGCATTAATGGGAAACCCTAAATTGAGCACCCTCTATGAAACGTCAAGCTACCCCACAGCACCCCCAGCTGTTGGAGAAAATGTCTCTTTGTAGTCTGTTCCTGGTTTTTGACTGTATAGCCTTTTGTGTGTCTTATCAGTGATAGGCTTTTATCATCTATCAGTCTTATTAGCTCAGCATAGCAATCAGCATTCTTTTTCCTGTCTTCTGCTAGCTGTTCAGGACTATTTCCAGTGGGTTCATGGAGAATAGTTTCTTTTAATTTTAAGATATATAATTTTAAGCTATATTTTTGTGTGATGTTCTAAACCGAAACGATTGTGTACAAGATTGGTATGAGATCAGCTTTTAAGGTCAGCATCTATAGAATTTAGAGCTAAGATAAATGAAGATTGTGTTGTCATGCGTCACATGAGGTTAATGCTATACTGCTAAGCTAGTTAGCTAGCCAGTTAGCATTACTAGATGGTGAAATAGTTCGAGTAAAGATACAACCGGTAACTACTGATTAAATACACAGGGATGGTGTAGAATAGATGAACGTTGAGAGTAGATTGAGTTGTTTTGTTTTTCATGCTTTTCAAAGAAAGTGATTTCAACTTTATATTTTGAGGAAATAAACAGGAAGTAGGTTTATGAACCGGAAGTACTAGTTGATACGTTTGAGAGGAGTTACAAATAAAACAGCTCCCCTAGCGGACATAATAAGTATTACAGTTAATACATTCTTCACCACACAGATAAAGATTACATGTGGTTTCTTTGAATTGAAGTATTGTAGTTAACACATTTTATGACATTTGTATAATTTCATAAACTTTAGTATACACTGTACACGGTTTATTTGGATTTTCACCATATTCCTATTTTCATATTACAAAGTAAAAATCATACACTGTTCATTTTCATTTATTTATTTAGATTTAAAAAATTTGCATAATTTTAATTTAATTTGTCTAATTTAGATTTTCCAATCTCAGTTTTACAACATTTAAATTAATTTTTCCAAATTCTGTAAAAAAAAGAGATTTTTGTACCAGATTTTAAAGTTAAGTTCAGATGACATAGGATATCTTTATAAAGAATACAAAGGTACTATTCAGAGGATTGGTAATTCATTTTTATTAACTTAATAATATTATCCGTGTACTTAAGAAACATGTCGCCAGAAGACATCAAGTTTAGCACTCACAGTGCCAGGCACAACTGCAGATATTAAGGCGAGAGTAAACACCTGGTCAGATGCTGGGACAGTTCCCACTAAAAGACAGAAGACATGGAACCAAATAGAGGAACTGTTCAAGCAGTGGCAAACGAGAGGATTGATTCCAGCAGATGATCAACCTGGACCAACGGAAGCCCATAGAAAAGCTGTAGTTGAACATGAGAATGCTGAATACCTACAACAGGAAAAAGCATGGATCAAAGCCGGACAACCCCCTCGGTATGGACCTGCTAAAAACGCTATGAAAAAAGCTGAAAAAAGAAAATCTGATTCTCCATCTAAATACCAGCCAGGGATTGACAAACAGCTTACATGTGGTAGGAGAAGATCTGCCAGTAATGGAAGAACTCAGCAGAAGAATGGAAGAAGAACTCGGCAGAAGACAGGAAGAACTCGACAGAAGAATGGAGGAACTCGACAGAAGAATGGAAACAGAACTCATCAGAGGAATGGAAGAGAGACGAAAGGCAGATGAAGCCCATAATGACATTATTGAAGAAAGACGGAAGGCAGTTGAAGCCCATAATGACATTATTGCAATGACAAAGGGAGGAAGATAAATACCAACAACTTCTGGCGGAAAGACGACAAGAAGATGTACGATTCCAGGACATGATGGCAGATAGACAAAGGAGAGAACAAGAAGAACGAAGAACTCAAAGAAAACGCCGAACAAACTACTCTCCTGACTATTCCAATGGACAGGGAGATGAAAATGACGACAGCGGTACACAGTCTGAAACCAGTAGACACTCCCCATACCATGAACAGTCACAGCAACAATGCAGTTTCGCATCTCCTCCTGAGAATAATAGTAGCGACGAAAACGAGCGACATTACCCTGGGACATGCCCCAAAACTAGAAGAACCAAGAAAACTAAAAGAACCAAGACCGGTGCACATACCTCCATGCCATTGATAGCGGCTGGAAGAGGAGGATTTCAATACCAATCATGGACTCACAGGGACATGGAAGCATTAGTGTCAAAGCTACCTCCACTCACGAAAGGAGGTCAGAAGTGGGTGAATGATCTGGAGAAGTATACTGTCCAAGAGACATGAGAGCCCTGCTTGGACAGATATATGGAAGACTAGAGGCAAGAGCAGTAGATTCCGAGGCCAATTGCACGCACGACCCAGATGAAACTTAATTCAACAATATCAGGTCGAATTATTGGGATGCTATTCGTCACATCTACCCGACAACAGTTGACGCAGTTTACATGCCCTCAACAGCCTGAGGAAAGGCACGGAGGAAGAAATGCATGCCTTCTTGAAGAGATGTGAAGGAGTGTGGGAGGACAGCACAGGAGAACGGCATGACGTTTCTCCGGCTGTTGTAATGTTGTGGAAGAACGCTGTCATTAAAGCCCTTCCCCGATCAGTGCAGGCAGACCTGGGAGACGTGGTGGGATTAGTCGCTAAACCCATTGAAGAATGGAGACTACATCTCATTCACCACGATATGAAATACCAGGCAACAAAGTGGGACAATTACGAAGAAATTAAAACACTACAACTAAGACTTTTGAAGATACAAGTAGCTGAGAAAGATGCCAAAGCTAATAAAAACAAGAAATCGACAAAGCAGATGGCCATACTAGCAGAGAAGGCAGGGGGACACCTCCAACAGTTCAACAAAGCGGAGGAGGAAGTGTATGTCCACAAAACCAGGTTCAGCAGACACCTGTGTATCTTCCTACGCAAGTACAGCCACAAGCACCACAGTAGCTTCAACAGCAGACACCTGTATATCTTCCTACCCAAGTACAGCCGCAAGCACAGGTATACACTCCCATACAGCATCAAAAAAAGGGACAACGGAGAGGAAAGCAACAATGGAGAGGAAGAAGGAATGATGGCTGCTTCATATGTGGAGATTGTAGACATCTGGCCAGAGATTGCCCCACTCAGCAATATCCACCACAAGGTAGCACCTCACACTACAGAGGAGAACCAGTGTTAGATATTAGAAATATTGAGGCGGAAGCATATGCCAGGGCCATGACGAATATTTCTGTTGGATCAGGTTATTGGGTAAATGTAAAAATCCACAAGATGAACTCGTTGCAACCTATATGGAGTGGACCATGGGAAGTTGTAGAACGCACTGCAGATGCACTCCGGATCAAAGTTAAAAAAGGAACATGTTGGCACCCACTTACACATTGTGTAGCCGTACCGCCACCTTTCCTGAAACGGCTCAGCAGTTAGAACTGATTTTGGAAAACTGGTACAAAACAATAAGGAATTGAACATTTTTTACAACGGTACCAGCAGATGAGTAAACTCAAGAATCTGTAGAGTGTAAATACATTGAGAAATCACATTTTACACTCGAACTGTTTGCACATCATAGACAAGGAATTTAGACAATATAAATAAATGTTCAGCAAAAGTAATAAGTATAATGGAAAGTAGACATAGACCTACACTTGAGTCAAATTTCATTGCTGTGATCTGATTAGTGTGCTCTGCAGGTTTACTATTGTTCTAAGTAACAGTGGGATTTAAAATATTGGAGAAAATATGAAGATGTTCTTTCGTAGTGTGTGGAATATGTGATGCTGGAAACATGTACGTTTTTCAATTTATAGGAGAAAATGGTTTTCTGAAAGAGTTGTGTTGGGTAAATATGTAGCAATGGATGAAACAATTTTTAGAGTGAGTTTTTGTAATATCATTAGTAGACATCAATTATGTTGTTTAGATGGCATTTAACAATTAAGACAGATAGTATGATTAGAAAGAGTCAGAGTGGAAAGGGTTGGATGTATTTAACCTCAGTGTGCTAGACTTCTTATAGGTAATGCGTCCCGAGACCTGGACTCCCCCTCTGAGTTAGAAAGGCTACGATCCCGACCCTCCAAGCAGACAAAAGACCTAACCCAACAGGAGACTCCTCCTTCTCCATCGAACAGACAGAGAACCAGAGCTGAAACAACAACAAGACTGCAGCCATAACTATCTCCACCTGTGGCATCCAGAACCAAACAGCTTGCTGACAGGCAGAGATCTACTCTCATCAGTCCCTCAGGCAGGGCATGAAGTTCCAAGCTGAGCCACGAGATTTGGCACAAGAGCAAAGTGTGGGACATGAGAGCAGAATCCGCCCTCCATAAAAACAGCAGAGAGACTGTAAAGGAGGAGATGAAATGCAAAGCAGTACAAGAACAGTGGCATGATGGGGGCTGCAGATGTAACTGGGCCAATGGCTGCCTAAAAGAGTTACAGCGGATGGATTCAACAGCTGATGGACTGAAGAGAAGACAGAATCAGAGGAGTTGGCATGGTCGATTAGAAGTCAGGAGGCCGGGGTCACGGCTTGAGAAAACCAGAGGAGGAGAAAAGGAGAACGGGAATGAGTGAGTTGAATTAACTTGAATTAACTTCATAAATACGTAAAGACAAAAAGATTTATTAACCATGAATTAGACTAAAAATAGCAGTCAAGAGGAAACTATTAAAGTAAAATGAGAAAATCATCCTAAAACACACTGTGGGATAAAGGGGGGAGACATGATGGAAATATTCACTACACTTTCAGCAGTGGGTGTTCTGGAGTACAGAGTAGAACCATATTCTTCAATCTTTTCATCATGTTAACAAAATATTCTTTAAGAGATTTGTATTCACGTGGGAATAAAGTAGTGATCTCATTTGTTACAATATTGATCACCATTAAAGGGATAGTTTTAGGAACCACTCTATTAGACAAATCTTTATTTGAATGGATAATGTTAAAGGGAGAGCTAGTGCCAAGCCAGATATAGTATTCCAATCTAAAGAATTGATTTCACCATTGTGGCATAGTTATTACCATAGGAGGGCTTTAAGATGGAAATATGAAATGACTTCTGTTTTTAAATCCTTGATAAAGGAGGGAGTAATTGTTGCATGTTCGGACACCCAAGGTTCTACACACTGCTAAAGAGTTCAACATTGATTTTTAGGTGGACCAGAATTGAAGACGAGCTATGAAATGCATAGCAGAGCTACACAGATCCTAGTAATGTTTTGACACAAGTTGCGTCACGAGCAACGGCGGCAAGGGCTCTAGTCACCATGACTACCACAGCACAACAAAAACAGGTACGCCCGCTCTCAGAGCGATGCTCAGTTTAATGGACGAGCAGGCTGATCAGCAGAGGGTACTCTCTGCAATTTGCCTCCCCCCTCTCCCGCAGTTCAATGGGATTCAGGAAACACTTCTGTCATCCCAAGAACAGTGCCTGGCGCTCCAGACGGAGCTGCAGGAACTCCTGGTAAAAAGTGTGATTTCCAGGGTTCCTCAGGGGGAAGAAAATCGGGGGTTTTACTCCCGTTATTTTCTTATCCCGAAAAAGGCCGGGGGGATGAGACCCATCCTAGATCTGTCAGCATTCAGCAGAGTGATACGGAAAAGACCGTTTCACATGCTGACAATCAAACAGGTAATGGAGTGTGTTCACCAGGGAGATTGGTGCAATTCCATAGACCTGAAGGATGCTTACTTCCATATAACCATCATCCCAAAACACAGGAAATTCCTGCGTTTTTCATTCCAGGGAATATCGTACCAGTTCAATCGACTGCCGTTCGGATATTCCCTGGCTCCACGCACTTTTTCAAAGTGTGTGGAGACGGCGCTGGAGCCGCTACGTAGAGGAGGGATGAGAGTGTTATTTTATCTGGACGACCTGCTGTTGCTGGCTCGCTCCAGAGAGGAAGCTGCTTTACAGACGGTACAACTCGTATCTCACCTGTCAAGCCTGGGTTTCATAATCAATTGGGGGAAGAGCTGTCCTCTTCCATCCCAGATCATCATGTATCTGGGAATGGAATTCAACTCAGCCCGCATGAGAGCACGACTCTCACAGCGGAGAGTGGAGAATCTGACAGCTCTCCTCAGGCGCGTCACACCCGGCAGGGTGGTGACAGCCCTTTCCGTGATGCAGCTGTTGGGCATGATATCAGCTGGTCACGTGGTGATCCCCCTGGGTCTCCTTTACATGAGGAGACTTCAGAGGTGGTTCATTCGCCTGCGCATCGACCCCGTGCGTCAGAGGAGACGCATGGTGTGCGTTCCTCCATCCATAGGTTTGAATCTGACCTACTGGAAAAATCCCCATATCCTGTCGGTGGGAGTTCCCCTCGGCAGAGTGACGTCACACACCTCGGTGTTTACAGACGCATCGCTCTCAGGGTGGGGAGGAACATGCATGTCGCAGGCGGTGGGGGGACAGTGGCCGCCTCACATGTCCCTTCATATAAACGCGCTGGAATTACTCGCCGTATGGAGAGTAATTCAGCACTTTGCCCCGTTGCTGTGGAATCATCATGTGATGATTCGGACAGACAACAAAACTGCGGCAGCCTACATAAATCGTCAGGGAGGTGTACGATCAGCGCAGCTGCTGGACACAGCCAGGCGGCTGTTGTACTGGGCGCGCACACATATGCTCTCGATCAGAGCAGTGTATATTCCCGGCGAGCTGAACAGAGGGGCAGATCTCATGTCCAGAGGAGGTCCTCGACAAGGGGACTGGAGCCTCCACCCCGAGCTGGTCTCCCAAGTATGGAGCAGGTTTGGGACAGCAGAGGTGGATCTGTTCGCTGCTCACGGGAACGCGCAGTGTGCTCTCTGGTTCTCCCTGAGAAGACAGGATCACCCCCCTCTGGGGGTGGACGCGTTCGCACACAGACCTTGGCCCAGGGTGTTACTGTACGCTTTCCCACCAGTCCCTCTGATCCCTTGGTTCCTGGACTGAGTGCAGGAGGAGCGACTGGTAGCGGTCTTAATAGCCCCGGAGCGCACGGGAGCGTCCTGGTTTCCCTGCATGCAGCGGATGCTGTCAGGGAGACCGTGGGAAATTCCGTGGCGGAGGGATGCTCTCTCCCAGGTGGAGGGAGAAATCAGCGGTCACCCAGTGTTAGGCCAACGTTTGTGGGCATGGCCCCTGAACGGGAACACTTAGAGGGGCTCGGCCTCTCTCAAGATGTTGTGAGGACTATTCAGGGATCCAGAGCCGCGTCCACCAGGGCGTTGTACACAACCAAATGGACGGCGTTCCAACGATGGTGTGTAGGAAAAAGCGTGGACCCCGTGGCGTGTCCCCTGCCTCTCGTGCTGTCATTCCTCCAGCTGGACAGGAAATTGGCCCATAGCACGATAAAAACGTGTGCGGCTGCCATCTCGTCATGCCATGTAGGGTTTGGGGTCAGCACGGTGTTTAGTCACCCGCTGACAAAACGTTTCCTATGAGGAGTACAGAGACTCAGACCGGTATCACGCGCTTTAGCGCCTCAATGGGATTTGGCTGTAGTGCTGTGCGCACTAGGTAAAGCCCCTTTTGAACCACTGGATCAAGTTTCCCTGAAGTTTCTGTCAGCCAAGGTAGCTCTGCTCCTGGCTCTGACGTCAGCTAAAAGGGTGAGTGATTTGTCTGCTCTCTCTGTGGCTCCGTCATGTCTCCAGATCCAAGGAGATGGCAGCTCAGCTGTGTTACGCCCGAACCCGGCGTTTATGCCGAAGTTGATCACAAGCTCGTTCAGATCGAGAGTGATAACTTTGGAGGGCTTCTTTCCTCCGCGTCACACATCAGAGGAAGAAGCCACATCTCATCTCCTCTGTCCCGTGTGCGCTGGCATGCTATGTTACACGCACGGCTGCGTTACGCAAATCCCAGCGTCTGTTTGTGCATTTCAGAGAGCGCTCAGTAGGGCAGCCTCCATCTGCACAGCGCCTGTCACACTGGCTGTGTGAGGCTGTGTCACAGGCGTATGTTTCCTCTGGGTTGGATCCCCCGGAAAACATTAAAGCGCACAGCACCAGGAGAATATCAACTTCTACGGCATTGTTCGGAGGAATGACAGTGGAAGACATTTGCACTGCTGCATCTTGGTCTTCACCCTGTTCGTTTATTCGTTTTTATTTGAGGGATGTCTCCCATTCCTCTCTGACACATTCAGTACTGAATAGTCTGCCAGATTGAGGAATATCGGGGATTTTCAAATTGCAGGCCTCTCTCCTGCCTGTCGGCATGTAGAAAGCGGCCGTTGCTCCCCTCTCTGGATCGTTTTTTACAAGTAAGACTTAAAAACTCTTAACCCAATAGCGATAGCCTTAGAGGGCGAAGCCTTATACGAAATAGTACTAGGGTTACGTATGGTAACCCAGCTTCTATGAGTATAGGCGCAGCCCTCTAAGGTTCGGGCCCCACTGGTGCCGCGAATAGCTGAAGAAAATCTATGGGAGCGGATTGTAGTCAGTGCTGCACACGTGCAGTGGGGTTTACCCAATAGCGATAGCCTTAGAGGGCTGCGCCTATACTCATAGAAGCTGGGTTACAATACCTAACCCTAGTTTCTTGGTGACCTTGACAGTAATTCTTGACTCCAATGAGGTGAAGAGGCTAAAATTAAGTTAAGTTAAGACATCTTGGATATGTTCTTGTGAGTACCTGGGCATAATGTAATAACATATTCCGACTGACTAATTGTGATACCACTTTTACCTACTGATAAACTAAAACCTAGCAACGGATCATGTAAAACTTTTGTGAAAATATAATGCATCATTGGGAATTTATCACGTTTTAAGATTCGTTTATTTATTTTTTAAAACTGATAAAGTTATACATTTGGTGTTCTAAGACCTGGGATGTATGTCATACACGTGTGCCATGGCATACACTGGGAACTACACTGTGTTGTGTGTCCTGCACTTCATCCCCTCGTCACCCTGTTTGTATATAAGTCATGGTTTTCTGTCCTCTTCTTGTCGGTTCCTTGTTTGTCTATGCATGTAGTTCTGTTTTTTCCGTGTTGATTGTTGTTACTTGAGTTCCTGTTCTGCCTGTTAAATATACATTTTTGTTAAGTTTTCTGCTGTCTCCAGTCTCTGCATTTGGGTCCAACCACTCCTTGATTCACATCAATCAATCAATCAATGTTTATTTATATAGCCCAATATCACAAATGTTACATTTGTCTCAGTGGTCTTCACAGTGTGTACAGAATATCAGTATGACAATACGACACCCTCTGACATGACAATGATTGATTTGTACTATATATCAAATTGCTATTTTTGCCATTATTGTATTGTTATTAGTGCTTTTGCAGGGAATTATTATTATTATTACTTTAAATCTCATAGATATTAACACTATTATACATATGGCTGAAATAATCATCATCATTAATTGTTTTGTGATATTATGTCCCTCTTCCTTCACAAGCACTATATATCAATATATAATACTATTCTGAAGCATGCAATGAAATAGAAGCAGAACATGCTGCAGTGTTTGTGATGAACCTTTGTATACATTTCTGAATAAGTCTCAGAACCATTTTGTGGTACAATTAATTTGATATGGTTGGATATAGTTTTCAGCTAGAGCAACACTAACACTGAGGCTGATACCCTCCCATTTCTTTGCTGTGAAACGCAGAAGACAGGCAACCACCTTAATTTGAGGGTGAAGTGTCTACATGTTGACTGCAGTTGGATTCAAACTTGCTATCACCTGATTCGAAGTCCAGTACACTATCTACTGAGCCACAGCCCCCCATTAAATACAAAGATTATAAGTAATTCAAAACAGATAATAAAAAAAGCTGGAGAGAAAAAAATTCCACTCCGAAACTTGAACCCGGCCATCTCGAATGTCTGACCCACACTTAGAACATTACTCTACAAGCAGATTGTAGTAATTTTACACCCACGCAGTGCATGGTCGAAGTGCGCATATTTTACGTACTTAATCATGGGCAGTAACTACAGACCCATAGCATTAAAGGGGAAAGGAAACACCAATTACAGTTATAATATTCCGGTAGTTTATTCATTTTACAATGGATATTGATCGTAATATTTATTGTATATGATATTACTCGCCAAAAGAAAATTAATTATCCGCCGGTTGGGTGGGGAATTCCGGGACCAGGCCGCCGCCATTAGGGGAGTCCCAAATGGTGACGTCACTGGCTGTGTTTTCGCTCCACCGGAAGTCAACACAACGTAGCAGATATGGCAGCGATGGAGGAATTTTGCAATGAGATCGACGTTTTGAACGATGAATTTGACTATTCGTCGGGAGATGACATTGATGTGGAAGCATCTACAGTTACCAGGCATCCCATGGCCTATGCTTATGAACCGATTCGGTCGAATAGAGTGGCATACGATCCGGAATAAAAAAATTAAAAAAACACAATGCTAACAGTGAGCCTCTGAATTAGCCCCGAGCGAAAATGCTAACCTATTACTGCACCGAAAATCACTCCTAGCTCCCTTATTACTTATCCTAGCCGCACATCCAACACATCGCTTATGATCGCAAGGAGACACAGAATCTAACGGTGCCCACCTCAACACTGAAACATACAAACTCGCGAGGTTATCCACAAAAACGTACATCAAAACAAGTGGCGCTAGGTACTAACATACGCCAGGCTAACGGCTTACCTTCCTCATTGTCTGGTCTAAACTGGTCATCAATGGCATTACAACGATAAAAACGATGATGTAGTTAATCCATAGGTTAATATCCAATGGGGCTGTGTCCCCTTTGAAATGTTCTGATAATCTATAAGCAATACAACTGCAATTCCGTTATCTGCTGTCTGCTCTGTGCTCCGTGCGCTCTGGGTCCTGCAATACCATTCATCAATAGCAATACTAGCCTTTTTAGGGCTGTTTTCGACAGATGAGCGTGTGTATGCCAGTTTAATTAGTTGAGCTATAGAACACCCCCAATTCTCTATTGTGCATCATAATAATAGCTACCATTTAGTTTGGACGCGATTGCGTTAATTAATAAGGTCACACTGTGTCAGTAAATACATGTGTGAGCTAGTAATCTGGTAGTGCTGCAATATGTACCTCTCTCTCGGCAGCTGAAGCAACTCGTTTGGTGGCTCGAACTTCACGTTTGTTGACACTGTCATTGTCTTGCGCGGCCAACGTGCTGGGACGGTCGGTGTTCCCGACTGCATACGTTGAGAAATCGAATATTGTGGGAACAGATCCTGGCTTCAAATCCAATGTTTTGTATTGAACCAGGCATCCAGACTGGACTTTGAGCAGCTTCTCATCCTTTAGTGGCAGCCTATGGAAATGTACTTCTTCCTTCTTTGTATAAAATCCATTTGTGCAGCCTGGGGCAATACAATAAACTCCTGACGACGACCGTTTTCTTGTAATGTAAACTACTGGTGCATTGCACGCCATGTTGTTTGTTATTGAGCTTTGGCCCAGGAAGCCGTACCCACTCAGTGACGTCACTGGAAAAGTCCCGGAGCAATGGAAGCGCCCATGGTCATTAGGCACGTATTTCAAAAAGTAAATTCGCGTATCTCGATCGTTTACATTGGAAATAGACTAGATAAATACATTTCCTAATGGTAATATTGTCGCATGGAAAGCAGTTTGAAAAGTGTTTCCATTTCCCTTTAACATCACACTTGGGTAAATGGATGGAGAAGATGATAGTGTATAGAATATCACATGTCTTAGAACAAAGAGGGTTACTGAGTGGAACGAGTGGTGTCATAAATGTTATATTTAATATGTTAATATATTGTTTAATGTTACACTTCACACAAGTCACGACTGTTTGCAGTTAATGTTGTTGCCGTGTGTAACGTTAGTTTATATAATGTGCAGCGCTTCAAACAGTGTGCTGCCTTAAAGGCATTTTGTTCTAATTTGTTTGCAGTTCAAAAAGTCACCACTAGGAGTGCTAATGGTATTGTTATCTTTAAGTTCGCGGTTCTTAGTCTCACTTCCGGTTAAGCGTTAGAGAAACGGCATGGTCCGAGCGAAGAAGAAGAAGACGACAGACACATGGCAGCAACTTTCCCTCTGCTTCATTCATTTCTCCTGTTCAACAGGTTAGTAGTGTGTACACAGATTATGTCATATTTCGAACTAAGAAGTGTGTTTGTAACTGTTTTATGTGTAGTTAACTTTAATGTCATTCTGTGAGCTATGCCACTAGCATGTGGCTAATGGCTAATGGCGTCCGCTAGCTTCTTTAACACAGGCTGTTGCTCCCTGAATAATGTAGCCCTCTACTATGTTACTATGTGTAATGAGTCCCGTGCACTAGTCTGGCTTACATTTCAAGTTTATTCTGTTTGTATAAATATGTGAAATGCTGGTCTGAGGTCATAATTGTTCATATTATTTAAATGCTAAAGCGCTAATGCTATGCTAATATTGTGCCTGTACAACAGCCAGGTTAAAGTGAGTACAGTCGGGTTGTGTGTGTTATCTGTTATCACTGTATTATACTGTAAATGAAAAAGGCTTTAATCCTTCATGAAAATCATAATATGGCATGTGGATTTATGTCAATTTTTGATTAGAAAACGAAATATGTCAGACATAGTTATTTTGATTGGCTAAATGTATTTTTACATTCTCAATTAGCTTCAGGCCTCACTGAGGAGAAGTATTGAGGCAGAACGCTGGTGAAGCCATTTCATTATATTCTGTTTGCACAGATAATAAACCTGGTTGGCAAGAAGGAAGCCATATTCATTGGACAACACAACACAATGCAGAGAAACATGTGGCGTCAAACCAGAGAATGATTAGATAAATAGAGAAAACGGATATCATTTGCAAGTGAATTTATTAATGTGTTTAATAAATTCTGGCTAGGACAACCACACAAACGGCAGCAACTTTCCCTCTGCTTCATTCTTTTCTCCTGTTCAACAGGCTTATTATCTGATTACCAGCTCTGCACAGCGGACTTGTAACACTAGCAGCAGTGGAGATGGAGCATCAGAACCTGGAGAATACAGCAACAACAACAAGGATCCATTTGAAGATAGGTAAATATTACAGTAATAGTGTACTTTCATTGTGTGGGTGTAACATAGTTAAATAGGTTGTAAGAGAGAGAGAGAGACTCCTGTCCCATCTCCCCATTTTATTTGGAGTTGTGCATTGTTATTTGTGCTTGAGAAACATTCCACTTGAACTTTATATTTTAATGAACTTAGAAGTAATTATTGTCCTATATTTCTTTACGATTTCACAGCTGCATGCGCCTAGCAGCAAGAACCTCCATCTGTGCCTGCACCCAGGTCAAGATCTACCGTGGCTCAAGGGCCTTCACCAGAGCCATCACCACCAAGGACCAGAGGAACAGCATTACTACAGCAGCCTCCATCTCTATCTGTGCCTGCCACAAGATTAAGATACACCTCGGTACATAGGCCTCCACCACAGCCATCACGATCAACCCAGCCAGCAAAGAAGTCTCGCCTAGCACACCTCCCTCCCGCCGACACAGCCACCAGCAGCCCATGCACCATCACCATCACCTACACAGCAGCCAGACCCACTGTCTTGGAAGACAGACAAAGACCATGGCACTGCCCCCCCTGTCTTTACATTTATAATGAATAGTTGGTTGAGAAAGTTCTGATATAGTCAGGGTTTGTTCAGTCATTAAAAACCTGGAAAAGTCATGGAATGCAATATTTTTCCCAAAGTTTTTGAAAAGTCATGGAAATATAACTAAAGTTGCATCAAATATAATTTATATGTTATCTAATCGCCGAAATAGTAATACTATAATGATAATAAATACTGTATCGTATAATGAAACGTAAAATGGCAACTGCGGCAGTATTTCGCTGGTGAGAGATGTTTACAATCACGCCCTCTAGTCTACAGGAGCTACTATTTGATATAAAGATGCCAGGGAAGTGCAGTTTCAACAATGTATGGCTTCTAAAGAATAAGTACCAATTGTGGTTATCAAAAGACATTGACCCAAGATGTGCTAAATGCAAACTGTGTTGTAACATATTCAATATTTCGAATATGGGCGAGGCAGCGCATGCTAGCCACATGAAAGAGTCATTTAAAATCATTGGTGAAAATGTGTATGAACCCTGTATTGTAAATATTGAGATTTTACAGTTTCTTATGTTAACATAAATAGTTGGTTGAAAAAAAAAGTTGTAATGCTCAATTTGTATTTGTACACATCACATGAACCTCAGTATGGAATATGAAGTCATGAATCAGTCCTGATGTAACTTTTCTGTGGTGAAAGTAGAGTGATATAACTATTTTACTCCAAATTCTAATTTACACATTTTCATTTTAGACATGAACAACACATGTATATAGGCCTATAGTGTAATTCATATATTTCACTACTTTTGTGAACCAAAAACGTTGGTAAACCAAATCTGAAACACCAAAAAAAATTGATGACATGAGTACATCTGTGTTTTCACAAGAGTTTTTAAGTTTTCCAAAAATCTGATTTCTAAGCTAAGTATCTCATAAGACAGTGCTCTAAGGTGAGTGACATTGCATTTCTAGCAAGACCAGAGACTGAACATTTTGATATGTTACACCATGCCATGTTATAAGAAGTACATTTAAAAGGTGATTTAAGGAGACATAAATACCCTTCACTTCAGTAAGATAAGGTAAGGCGATTTTATTTTAAAAGACAATGAAGGCAGGTTATATTGATTGATATATTTATTATATTGAAAGCCAAATTAATACATAGTCTCCAGAATCTGGAATAACGTACAATTTACAGCCTCACAATGTCAGGAACTTTTCATCTACAGATTGCTTTGGTCTGGTTTTGCTCTTCACTGATTGGTTACTGAGACTTTGAACTTAAACGGACCTCCCCGTTTATAAAACGGACCTCCCCGTTTATTCGCGCGTAATCCGCGCGAATTGTGGCGCGAATTGTGGCGCGAATTATGGCGCAAATTGTGGCGCAAATTGTGGCACAAATTGTGGCGCAAAGGGCGTTCCATACTTTTGGCTCAAATACGGGGTGTCCCGGCTAATACGGGACGGTTGGCAACCCTAAGTAAGGGTGCTATTACAAGGTAATACTTAACAATTCTCATATAGTATTTCATAACTGTTTTTCATTTATTCTCTTGTTTTTTTTATAACAATAATGATCATATAAAAAAAAGAACACAATGGTGCTCTAAGACAGGGGTTCCCAAACTTTTCAGCCTGCGACCTCTAAAATAACTGTGCCAGAGGGGGGGTTGTTATGGCGCATTTCCACTTTAAGCGTGCCGTATCCGTTTTTGGTTGCATTTCTACTTGGCGTAGTTCCGGCTAACGGGTACTATTTCACAGTTTTTCTGGCCCCATAAAATCGAGGTTCTTTCCGGGCCAACAACCAGGCTGAGTCGGGCTGAGTATGCTAAACTAGAGAGAGAATCGCTGGCTACAACTACAACAAAATGAACATATTTGACCGTGATTTAATCGTAATACACGTTTCAAAATTATGCCGAAGTAACAATATACTGATACCGGATAGTAAAAACCATGAATTAATGCTTTGACAAGTCTGCAGACAGACGGCAGGTGAAAAACCTTTTGAAATGCGTGTTTTCTGAATGGAGATCGGCTAAGCTAACACAGTATATGCTCCGACCGTCCACACTCACAACAACGGCCTATACAGACATAAATAAACCAGCGACTGTATTCACCATGACACAGACAGTCTGTGGTTTGTACTTGTTTAGCTTTTGTCTAGTTTCTGAGCAGATATGAGGAGCTGTAAGCTTGAGTGCTAACAGCTAACGGCTAATGTTGGTTTTCTGTGGTTCGCATTGAAGATGACGTCACGGCTCCGCCTACACTGCGTTACTATAGTTACTGCCCCAGCTACTAAACTGTAATGGAAACGCAGCATAAAGTGAGCCAGTCCTAACAAGGCCTAACGAGGCCTAGCCATACCGAGCGAGGCCCTGTAGTGGAAATGCGCCATTAGTGAATTGTCAATGGGGGAGCCTCGCTGCGGGGACATTCTACAGATGGCCAGTCCGCCCCTGAAAAAGGTCTCTGCACAAGTTATTATTAATAATAGTGATACAAAGAACAGTGTTTCCAATACATCGACATACTAACCCCACAGATCTTCAACTCCGGTGTGTCTCACTCATTAAGGCGAGACACGGCAGGCACAAACATCGTTTTTCATGCACTGGTCAATTTTGATATGTTGTGCTATTTTGATTCCATAACATGTTTTCTTTCAGGCTTTTGGAAGGAACATTTACAAAATACACATTTAGATGTTTATTTTTACTATAGTTTGTCTATTTGCGTCTAGGTTTCTTCTAAATTTACCAAAAGTTAACTTTCTAACGTAACATAAAGTACAGCGACCGCTGTTTGCACCATGTAATCAAAGGTATTGTTCGAAATCTGTGTCTCTCCTGCACAATCTCATCGGATCCAAATATGGTAATTCCCTTTGTATCAGCAACCAATGGTGAAAGTACAAAGGGGTCTTAAACCAAAAAACGAAATCTCATTGGCTGGTGCCAATTTCTGACAACGTGATTCGTTCAGATGCGTCACGTGGTGTGCTAAAACACTTCTTGGTTTAGCTTTCGCTGGACATTTTAATCTCAAAATGGCAAAAGAACATCGATAAAAACGTTCACAGAGAAGACGACAACAATTGTCACATGCACTAAGCAATGTTAGACCAAAAACAAATGACCCCGAACATGAAATACCTTCACGGAGTGCATCGATGCGCAAGCTGTCATCCAAAGAACAGGAGGGTTTAGCTAGCGCCTCACTGCAATCTTTAAAGGTCGTTTTCTCAAAATGAGTTTTTTCTCCTTTTCTGAGTGAGAAATGTCCACTTCAGTAGCACGTACATACACCAAACCTTCCAGTTATATTCCTATCAATATTATGAAGGCTTTTACTGAAGGGTTTGTTCATATATCATTCATAGCCTGAATTATACAACATTGTATACCTAAAAACATGGCGAAAATGGATATTTTAGGGAATGGCAGAGTTTGACATTTGCGCTTGGGGGGGCAAACCTTTCTTACTGACGTCAGTACACAGTCCCAACTATTGCGTGGGGTGCTACGGATACAGTAGCAATAAAGCCAACGTTCACCGCACTGAGTATGACTTTTCCACATACAAACACAACTCGTCCTGTCATGCACGCCTCATGCCCGCCGTACACACACACTCATATGGAAGGGGCGGTCTTTCCCCCCAACAACAGTGCATTACAACTGTAAAACTTTTCATAACTTTGCACATCTTATACTTATTTACTATATCCCTTGGTTACTTGAACACGCTGCAATATTATTAACCAGTGTCCTACTTAGTGCAGAAGTGGACGCCTTAAATGTCCTAGAAATTGGACGTTTTAAAAATCGCCGCCTAAAAAGCGAGGGAACTTGCGTCCTTAACCTCATACGTCACACACACACGTCACAACATGCGACTGCTCAAAAATGAATTATTTCAAACAAAACATGATATTATTCAGATTTGTATTGTAACAATCACTATATTACATCTATTACAATATTGATATACGAAATATTTGTATTGGAACAGTTTTAGACGTAGTAATGCTGTAACATATTACAGCCACTAGGGAATGAAAGTATTTAAATGTGCACATATTGATAATGAGATTATGGTCGACCCCCACTTTGGAAGCCCCTGCTCTAGGAGGAGATTCAGGTGATAAGGTGTGGGGGAGGGGGGTTACCTTGGTTGGTGATTGGCTAATGGTTACACAAGCCAACAAATCGTTATGACATCATAAAGTGGCCAAAATCTAATCAGCTCATCTTCAGACAGGTTTTTATATAAATGGATCAGTACAAAAAGAGAGTGAAACTTTTTTCCTGAAACTTTCAGAATCATGTGTTGTTTTACGACATTAAATACATCAGCAATATGACACATTAAAACAATTACTAAATCAGCCTACTATCACCTAAATAATATTTCTAGGACTAAAAGACTAATGTCACAGCAGGATTTGGAAAAACGTGTCCATGTTTTTATCTTCAGTAGACTCGACTACTGCAATGGTGTCTTCACAGGTCTCACTAAAACATCTATTGGAAAGCTGCAGCTGATTCAGAACGCCGCTGCTCGAGTCCTCACTAACACTAAGAAAGTGGATCACATCACTCCTGTTCTGAAGTCTTTACACTGGCTTCCTGTGTGTCAGAGAATAGATTTCAAAATACTGCTGCTGGTTTATAAAGCACTGAATGGTTTGGGCCCAAAATACATTACTGACCTCCTGCTAAACTATGAACCATCCAGATCTCTCAGGTCTTCAGGGACTGGTCAGCTTTCTGTCCCCAGAGTCAGAACTAAACATGGAGAAGCAGCGTTCAGTTATTATGCTCCAAACATCTGGAACAAACTCCCAGAAACCTGCAGGTCCGCTGCAACTCTGACTACTTTTAAATCCAGGCTGAAGACTTTTCTTTTTGTCGCTGCTTTTAATTGAATTATTCATATCTTAGACTGCACTGTAACTTTTATCCATGTACTTTTTCTTTTAATGTTTATTTTATTAGCTTTTCTTTTTAATGACTGATTTTAAATGCCATTTTCTTAATGTCTTTCATTTTTTGTAAAGCACTTTGAATCTCCTTGTGTTGAAAGGTGCTATATAAATAAACTTGCCTTGCAGTGACCCCACTGGTGATTTTTGAAGAGTTTACGTGTCTGAAATGTTTATAGCATAACGTTCGCATTTTGCTTCTGGTGATTATATTTATGATTTGTAAATTATAAAAGTAGGGTAGACATGTGGATATTATCCGGCTGAACAAAACGTGCATTTATCTAACAGGTTCGTTTTCCACAGACCTTATTTCGAGCTATTTTCCAAAATCCTATGGGGAAGTCCCATTGCTTTTTTGTCGAGGAGACCCATTTACTTTCGGGTAAATACGTCATCCTGCACCACTCTATTGACTCTCGTTATAAGTGGTGCATGTGCAGTCCGCACCTCTTCAATGCAACAGATAGGAGCAGCTCGGGGCGCACCAAACTGCGCCCAAAGCAGCTGTTGACACCGCCAACAACTAGGGGGCAGCAGGAGCGCCAGAGTGAGTGATTGACGTTTGAGTGAGATAGTTAGACGGAGACGGAGTGTAAACAAAACTAGATAGCGAATATGGAGAAGGAACATGATGTTCAATCACTTAAAGAAACACCCTTTGAGAGGAGGACACTGGAGGGAAAGCTGAGAGTTACGGCCCGTCCACACAGTGGCGTGCGTTGAAAGCTTCACCATTCACTTTGAATGGGGTGATGTCACTTTTTGCCGAACTGCATTGTGGGAAGCGACGCAGAGCTTTGCTGGCATGGCTCGCGGGAAAAGTTGAGCAATGTTCAACTTTTGAAGCCTCGGCAGGAGCGTCAGCCAATCGAATCATATGCCAGTACAAGCTTTAGCCAATCAAACCGCTGCTTGTGTGTCAGGGGCGGGAGATTCATGTGATTGGTTGTTGGTCGAGTTTCAGACACGCCCACCGGCAAGCTTCAACGCACGCCGCCGTGTGAACGGGCCGTAAAAGAGCTCGGACCGGATCAGCCTGACATAGGCAGGAGTTAAGGACAGAGGAAGGCAGTATATGTGCTCTTTTTCAAGGAGCTGGTTTAGCAAGAAGGCTAACTACCTGTAGCAACACCAGTGCTATATTAGCTTCCCCTGCCTCCCTTTTCAAACGTCAGGATCAGACCAGTCTATGGACCAGACCCAGCATGGATCCAGACAGGTATGAGTGACTTAAAGCACATATCAGAAAAAACCATGAATAAACTAGTGTCCACATGGATGATGCTATGCGACTAGCCATGTTTAGGAAAGTAAACACTGCTGTCCAATGAAGGCTACAGGATAGGGATCAGTAAGCATAATAAGGAGGATGACAAAAACAGGCACTCAAATAATAGACTGTATCAAGTGCTGTGTGCCTTTGAGCTAGCCCTGCGTTGCAATATGACAGATGTTTGAGTTTGTGTATATGTTTGCTTACATTTTGGTAGAGCCCCCCCTGGAGAAAAATGCACCAGCCGCCACTGTCTGAATGGTTTCTGGAACTGAAAGTATGCTGAAGTTATTGCAGCCAAAAAACGTACGGAAGAACTGAAATAAGTATAGAAGAAGAAGTCATATAGTTGAAGGCTGTTGAACATAATTTGCACTAATAAAGATTTGAAGAACAATAGTGTGAAAGCTGTTGAACAGCATTCACACTAATCAAGTGTTAAATCAGACTTTAGTTCCACCTGGAGTAAACTCAAAAGCTACCCTGCAGTATACAAAGTACTTCAGACTAGCTGCACCTTCACCAGAACACTTTAATCATCAATCATTATAAAACATATCATATATATTATTCTGAAATGGACCAAACTGCACACTGGCTACTTTTAATTTAGATAATTTAAGTACATTTTGATGCTAATACTTGTCTACTTTTACTTGAGTAACATTGTTTAATGCAGGACTTTTTAGAGAGTATTCCTACACTCTGGTACTTCAAGGAGCTGGTTCAAGAAGAAGATCCGTGTACCCCTCTGCTGCAGTGTTTAGAATCTGAATCGGTCTGTTGATAGTCCCTGAAGTCACTATATGGTTTGTTTTGGTGCCTCGGGGACGTTTCCGAGCCGACCAATGAGGGAAGAGTATGCCCCCTACGCGTCATGTGACCCCGCCCTGCGTACTCTTCCTTTACATCAGCACGTCCCGCACACTTTATTCATACATTGCCAGAAACGGAGCCTGCTGCAGACTGTTTATCAGACCTCTCCACAGAGCTTCGCATTTTTACAACGAAAAATAAGGAAAACTACAACCCTCTGTCCTTTATACATTCACAGAGAGAAAATAATTGTTGCGGATAACGGAAATAAATCCCCCTGCGACACCAGCCAGAGGATAACGAGCAGCTTAGTCGCTCAGAGGGGGTCAGAATTTGCGTTTTATTACTAAAAAGCAGTATGAAAACTAAATTTATCAACGGAGTATCTTCTTCCCCCTCCTTGTCGCTGGGTCTGCTGGTGACCGAAAACGCCCTGCAGGTTCAGGGCGACACCGAGGGGGACTGCAAGGCGCTCGTTCAGCTCGAGCTGCCCGACTTGGAGACCCGCCGCAAGGCTTATCTGTGGTGCCGGGAGTTCCTCCATGGAGCCTGGAAGAGCCTTGCCGAGGAACACTTTCACATCACCATCATACGGTATAGTGTGCACGCGCTTGTTTGGTGAAAATAGGCCCATTTGGTTGGAGTGATTACACAGTCTCACCGTTAGAGGCTGAATAATACATTTGTGCAGTGATGTGATCCTTAGCTGCTACACAGGAAACGATGACAATGGAATCCCTTTCGGTATCCAGTTTACGTTTACACATACAAGGAAATGCCTTGGTGTATGGTGGTGCAAACACAAACAACATGGGGAAATGACTTCTAAGATAAGGTCAAAAATATAACTATTTTAAAAATAAAAAAGCTATTTAACGTTAAAAAAGACAATTATTAACACCAAATATAAATATACAAAATGCAATTTTGTATATGACAATCTGCATTATAATATATTTTAGAGTGGAGGGCTGGGCAGATTTAGAAAGAGTTAGGGTATATAGAAATGTGCAATTATATGTTTGCTTTCTAACTGGAATTGTACCAGTTAATTCATGTCATAGCATAGTTCAAAGTTATTTCTGCCCTAAGCTGGACTTCCCCTTTTTCAAATGGTGTTGGGAAACACTGGGTGGCCAATCATTGTTTCCTTTTTTTTCTTAAGCTGCTGTTTTAAGCCCCATAAACGTGTATGTTGTACCATATAATCACTTTATGCTGAGTTTTAATAGGCATTAATTGAACTAGGTAATTGCGATTGTAGTTCTACACGTTTTCTACATCGGACCAGTATGGGCTTAGATTTGTCTCATACATATTTGTGTGAACATAACAATTATTTGTGTAAATATGTGATTTGGAAATGTAAAACACCATCCACAAATGCATTTAATAGATTTGCAAACTCACAAATACATTTGCAAATGTAAAACGGATCTGCAAATACGCAATTTACAATACGCATATTTTCACAGATAAAAAAAAAAGATCTGTGAATACTATAATTAATTAACAAAAGGAATTTGTGAATATCTCTGTAACATTGACAACTTTCGATCAGGCATTTGGGAATCCCTTTTTGTATTTGTCAACCAAAAATGTGCTTGTGGATCTCAAATCTCTGCTTGTGGATGTCTTTTTACACACACAGAGTTTTGAGACAAACTTTAAACATTTAGCGTATTTGAAGATCCGTTTTACATTCGCAAATTTATTTGTGAGTTTGAAAATCTTTTTAATGCATTTGTGGATGGTGTTTTACATTTAGAAATCACATATTTACACACAAATTATTTTTATGTTCACACCAATATTTACGGGACAAATCTAAGCCCATAGCCCAGGTTCTGTTAAAAACTTTTTCGACAGTCTTTGGGATTTCTTGGGATTTTTTCTTGTGTGCTGCAGGGGGTTATGGTGTCATATGCTGTACCCGAGACCCATGGGTAACTTGTGATGTATGGCTATTTAAATACAATTGGTATCCTTTTTCTTAAACTGTATAATCAATCAGAATTAGAATATGCTATTTATCCAGGGGAAAATTGGATTTGGTGAAAGTGGCTCCATTTTAGAATGAAGTAAAAAATAAAATAAAAATCTTATTAGGCTTATTTTAGGAGTATAAAAATGAGAAGATGCATCTTTCAAACATCCATTGGACGCCTTACCTACCTGCAATGAATAATCATATTCCCGTCTGTCCTGCAGGGGTGGTCTGAGCAACAAGCTCTTCCTGTGCAGCCTCCCCGACAGCCAGCTCTCTGTCGGGGATGAGCCGCGGAGTGTCCTGCTGCGCCTCTATGGGGCCATCCTGCAGGTGGGAAACACATCTCTTATCACTGTCTTTGACAAAGCCTGTTGTTTTACTGTGCACACAGGGAGGTACAAGTAAGCCAAACCCTTCACAATGATGTGTTGTATCTTAGAAACTAGTCTGCTGAGGTGTTGTGGAGTTATCAGTCTAAATGTTTACTGCTCTGAATGAGGATGAGTGTTGATACTGCACACAAAAGTAAAATCATACGCTGTTTGTTTTTTAAATTCGTTGTAAGAATGTTTGACTTGACACAGATATGACTCATTAAGTGGGGTCAAAGTTTGAGTTAATGATCAGAGAAAACAAAGATAATACTTAGAACCATGTGATTTGACAGTGCCACCTCCAGAGGTGTGTGTGTGTGTGTGTGAAATGCTTATGTGTGTGCGTGTTAGCCATTGTTGGTGTGTGTGCGTGTTAGCCATTGTTGTACATAATGATGTACCCCCATGGCTGTACATGCATGTGTTCTTTGCCGTAGGCTTCCCAAAGGAGCGTGCCTTGGGCACTCTTGTTCCCAATGTGAACCCACCACAAAACACGGTACAGTATGAGATCACTGAAATCTCAGCCTAATACAAAGACGTAACACACACTCATGTAGCACCACCGTGGCTGGCAGTGCCAGGAACACACAGTATGGAGGGGAAACAAAAGGGCTGAAACATCTCTCCTGTCTGTCCTTCTCCTTCTCTAAGCCCCTGCCTTGTGATTCAAGAAGTATAAACTACCTAAAACAGGAGCCTGAGGACAATCGCTACATTTGCAGCATGCTCACCAGAAAATATAAAGAGTGCAGTTTGGCCTGTTGTTCCTTCACAGTTTGCACAGACGGATAGTGCATCTCTTTTGGAGATAGCGCCTCAGATGATATGTCTGGTGTGTGCAGGGTTCAAGACCCCAACATTGCTAAGAGTAACAGAACCACCCACAAACTAGTCCAGTGCATTGACGAGAGTTGAAGAACCTGCACGTGTCCTCAGAACATGCTGTTTGTTTAAGCCCCGCTGAGATACATACAAAAGAGACCAGACAAAGTGCTGCTTTCTCAGCCTTAGTAGTTGCTCTATGGTACCTGCATTAGGTTAAAAGGCTGTGCAATAAAAGTGAACTGCAGCTTTTATTGCTGGGATGTCCGAGCGAGCTGAAGCACGGTGTCCTTCACCAAGGTAACGGCAGCCATCTCCAGCAGGACAGAACCGCCTCTCAGGAATTAGTCATGTCTAATCAAAAAGCTAATGGGATGAAGGACTCTTATGACTGTGTGAGAGTGCACAGCTACTAATGATTGAACAAAGCCTAACTGCACTAGAGTCTGCGTTTCTCAGCAATGAAGATATTTTAATAGCATGTTGAACGATTCAACAAATACATGTGTATGTTTAGCCTCTTTAGCTTTAACCCACTCATCCAGCAGCGGGTGGTAGAACGTGGTTTCATCCTCCGCTGATCTCCATCTTGTTGGTCTGTTTAGTAAGCAGGTATTCAGAATCGGAATGAATAAAGTGTTCTGGTTGGTTCTGATTTAGGGAGCCAGAGATTATTCTGACCTATCCGCTGCACCATCATGTCCTAAAGACTTGATGTGTGTTTGAACTCGGACTGTCTGCACTGCAGGCCTCTCTAGGTTTGGATGTTGACACTCGTGGACAGCTTTACATGTATTCATGGATGGTTCTTTCCTCTTTCTTCTGTTGATAGATGTCCTGTAATAAAGGGGATTCCCGACAGTCAAACAAAGAAAATCTCTTCCAAGTAAGTACCTGTTGATGGTGCCACCATACACTGCTCCTCCGACCAGAGTGCTTGCCATCCTGTCAGCACACTCCCCACCTGCCCATGTTCCCCTGGTGATGTGTGGAAATGTTTCTTTCTCCTTCCCTAAGTTTTACTTTCCACTCACGTGAACCTCTTTGTTGGCCGGGCTTTGGGCAGCAGGTGTTTAGGTTGGATTTGATGCGAGAAGGATATCCTTTACTTCAGTAAAAGTAGAAATACTGTGGTCCAAAAATACTCCATTAAAGTCATGAATTCAAAAATGTTAGTTCAGGAGGAGTATAGAATAACAATGTACTTAAAGTATTATGCACAATGGCTCTTTTCAAAGTATTATATTATACAATAATATTATATTATTCAGTTTGTATTGCTTACAAGTACATGTAAGAACATTTAATGTTGTATTTGGTCAATTGCAGGTACTTTTTAAAATACTGGGTCGATTAGGTGTACAGTACCGGTATCACATCAAACATGTTATGTTTTATATGTAAGAAGTAGCTAGTAACTATGAGTGTTAAATAAATGTAGTACAAAGTACAATATTTGACTTCAAAATGTAGTGAGGTGTGAGAAAAAAGTAAAGTACTTGGGTAAATGTCCTATAGTATCTATAATAGTTACATTCCACCACTACTGAGAAGGCTGAGCCTTTGTATCCATGAGAGGTTTGGAACTTCGAACACGCTAAAGTAACTGATTGCCTCCCATTTTTTTTGTTATATTTGTTGCAATTCTTTTTACATCCTGGCAACATCAATACACCTGTATTTGTACTGCAATGGATTGAATGAAAATGATTGGATGGCCAACCTAGCGACTCTTAGAGCTAATGCTGCTACAGTAGCAACTTTGAATGGGAAAGAGTTGGCAAATCCAACTTCCTCCTTAATAGGAGATGCTACAGGTGAATAGTGGACACATTTTAACTACTAGATATCATCATGAAATCAACAATAAAAACAGTAAAGCATGTATTCTGACATTTTTTCCTCAAATATGCGCAGATGTTTCACTTTCTTGACATTATAGTCAAAGGTTTTTACAAAAATAATTTGGGATATTCCTCTCTGTGAATCGGAAAATAGTTATAAGACATTATTTGTCACCATCTTCAGGATTAAAGGTCCCATGTCACGGCCATTTCTACTGATCATATTTCCATTGATGAGGTCGACTAGAATACATTTATACTGTGCAATGTTCCAAACTCACATTGGTTTCTCACAGCATCTCTGTGTAGTCTGTGTGTTCACTCTCTGTCCTACACGGCTTGTTGGAGCTCCTGCCCCCCCCCCCCTCGCTGTGAGCCCAGTGTGCTCTGATTGGTCGGGACGTTGCGAGGCTCGTTGCTGCGAGGAGCGGACTGCCTTCCGGGTCGGCCATACAGCGAGAACAAGCGAAACTCATCCTGAGCACACAAACACTCACAGCCGAAGTAAAAGCAATAAGTGTGTCTTGATATTGAGAAAGAAAAAGGTTTATAACGCTGTGAGTCAATGGGTCTGAGGAGAGCATTTCTCTGCCATCCCAACTCGTCTGTTACCAACCAGGGAGCTCCATGCAAGTCAATGGGGACTCCCTGATAGCTAGCCAAGGGGTCCTGGTGTGTGAGCTGCTCTGCGGATTGGTCCATTTGGGCCAATCCGGTCATTTGTTGTTGATTTGGGAGTTCACACGTCACAGAACCCAGGAAGCAAACATGGAAAAAGAGAAATCTCCAACGAGGCGTTCTGGGGCAGCACAGACAGGTCTTCTCTGTGTTAGAGTTTTACTCGCTACAGGGTGCACTCTGACGGTTTGTGACTGCAGACCGTTTACATGCAGAACAAGCTTCATAACACAAGGGGACGGGTCAGAACCGGAAAAGCATGACATGGGACCTTTTTAAACTGAGACACAATCAGACTGTAAATGATAATAAGCAACGCCTACGTAATAACCTTTAGAATATAGATAGGAATTAAACTGGAACGTTTTGTCGGATGTACTTAAAGGATAATTCCAGTTCAAGGTATGAGTTTTGAGATAACAGCCTTTATTGCTGTGTTAAAAAAATTCCACACATTATCCCTACAAGACCCACAGCAGGTGACGAGGGTAAATGTAACTAATAGATATCCATAAAAGAAGAACTGACACGCCTCATTTCCAGTGACCTAGAAATTCCTTCACCGTGTCACGTCATGAGGACCCTTGACCCTTCGACTGCGGCTGCATCACAGCTCCCCGTCATGTGATGAGGTCATCAGCCTGTTATACTGTTAGCCTGCCTCCCTTCTAATCCAGCCTTCAGTTAGCACAGGGCTAATGCAGAACCCTCATCAACCCAAAGATATACAGATGGTTTATACATTTAAATATCAGTGTCACCTGGGTTCATCTCAGTTCAGTCTGTATTAAATAATCTATCCTCACATGTTTATTGACTTAGAGCATAGAGCAGATAAGTATTGAGGTTAAGGCAGCAGCTGTGGGCAGCACAATGCACCTGCTGTATCACTCCAAGGCCAGATGCTAACTATCTCAGAGACACTGATATGGGACCAGTCTAACAATTCAGATTCAATGTAATCACATTTCCAGAGAGGACATTCAAAACCCACAGTAAGATCGGTACCTCCAATTAAAATGAAGTTATCAAATATACCTACGTGAGCAGTGCCATGGGGCCACTGGTACCTCTCCATGTATTCATTCAAAAAGTGCATTTAGCTTTAGTAGAGGAAATTTCTGTTTCCTGTCAGAAAACAGGAAATGGTGTGACCGAGGTGCTTTTTAGGGATGTTGAAATTCTTGTCAGTACATGGAGCTTGGCTTGAAATCTAATGTTGATAATTAACTTTTAACCGATGGAAGACCTGTCTGGGGAAATCCATTCAAATTAAACGCAGCAAAAACAAACGTGACATTTAAAATAGGTCAGAGGAAATGAAACCGAAGTTGCTAGAGGCCAGGCAAGGTGTTGCAGCCTCCAAACAGCAAGGTGAACGGCCTTGTGCATTCAGACGTTTGAATGAAGCACTTCTCACTTCTCACTTACTATGTGGTCATACCAAAGATAGACTGTGAATGAAGATGGACGACATAATATTAATAATATAAGTCCACGGAACATAGACAACACAAAAAGAACTAGGTCAATGTCAAATGCATTTTTCCCATACATTGTTTCTGTCTCATCACGATAAAGAATGTTCCAGTGTTTCTAGTGTATCATTTCAGTGTTGATGATTGACTGATGTGGTTATCTCATGTTAACAAGCTTTCGCCTCGCTCTGCTCACGCTCAGAGCCTGTGGGCGGGGTTTCAATACAGTGGCTCCGCCCCCTGATCAATGCTGTGCCGACTCTGGCTCCAAATGACGATAAAGTGCAATACCTACTTTACACACTCATTTCTCAAGTCATGTCCCATGAGAGTCCGGTACTTTTGTCCTTGTTTTGAAGTGTGCTGGTTGAGATCATGAGGAACATATCTTGTTTTTGAGCATACTTATCACATTGGTAGGTTGTCATTTAAATCTTTAATTCATTTATTATAAATAATTATATTAAACCTGTTTTTTTAATATCAATGCAGTCTCACAGTAGCTTTGATCATCACTCCAAATTCCCAGGCATTGTGTCGTCTATGGCTTTTGCTGTGGCCCATTTGTCTTAATCCCTGAGGCTACGTTTACAGGAGCACACTGACTTGTAAGGCCAACTAAAGCTCTGTAAACACGGGGGCTTTGTCCGTACACTAGATGCTGCAGATCTGGGTCGCTACAACCACACTACCTGAAAAGATCCTCACTGACTCACAACATATTGTCAGAGAAATGATACACCTGATAAGTCTGCGCTCTATTTGACACGGACTGGCAGATGGCTTGTTGTCTGGCAGCCTGTCTGTCAGGATGAATATTAATCGCGCTGGGATCTATACTGAATAAAACGTATGCTATTAATAACCTTGGACGGACCATGTTAGAGAATTCTCGTTTGTTCGTCTTAATCACCTCGTTGATTTATGGAATATGAACGTGCAGTCGCAGAGAACAAGTCATTGCTATATGCTACTGCTTCCAGCAACTTCTTGAATACTGGGATTTGAGCTTCTTTTTTTGATGAACAAAGAAGAGAAACGAAGAAAGAAGCATCCTTTCCCCGTAGCCTAGGCTTCAGTTAGCACAGAGGCTAATGATGAACCTTGCGTTGACACACATTCTCTAATAATGCGGTGTGATTAAAGTTTCAAATGATGCTAACTACAAGATGTCATCTATGCTATTACCCGCCGCTCTGCAGTGCGCTCACACAGCAGCTACTGCTGTTGGCACTGATCGCTGCTACTTGGAAAACAACATACATTAGAACTCTTCATTTAATGTTGACCTTTTCTTCAGAGAGAGGTGTATCTCTAACTTCATCACAACAGAGATCCAGAGAGATGTCAGTATGTAGCGTCTCTGTATGGGTGCACAGTCTTGTTGGAGAAATAATAAGTCATCTTGGAAGCAGGTGGGATTGTTTCCTTTGAGCTGGCTTCCTGCTGGACAATCAGTATGAAGCACATTCCCTGGCAAGGACCCCAGTGATCAGCTCCAAATCTCTCTCTGCAGTAATGTGTCTTAAGGCTATTCACTTAAAAGGGTTGAGATAGCAACATGCTATTCTGGCATCTATTGCAGCCATTAATGCTTACATTTAAATGCAGTAGATTGCAGCATCAGCCAGAAAACCTTAAAGAACAACCGTATGATCGGGCCATGCAGACTGAAGGCCCTTCGCATAACATGAAAGCAACTTGATTAGCATTGTTTGACCCCCCAAGAAATGTTAACTGTAGGCTAATACTTTAGCAGGCTTAGCTATATCAGCAATCATTTGTTTACATGTTTTGTTATAGAGGAAGAGCTGTTTTTAGAGTTAGCCTAAATGAGACTTATCTGTAGAAGGATTTAAGCAGGCCTTTTGTCAAAATATATGGTCAATGAATTGAAATTCAAATGACAGAATGTTTTGCTAGCTAAATGCTTGATAGCTTACTAGCTAGTATTCTTTGTGTGAATAGAACTAAAAAGTGATCATTTACTTTGGTATAACACTCCTCAAATGTACTCCCACTTCTCTCAACTTGATCAATTAACCTATTTCTCTCTTCATTGGCCCCAGAAAAGCCAAAATACAACTTCACCTTTGGGAGTTTCAGTTTTCCCACAGTTGAAATCTGTCCTCTGCTAATGGCCTCATGCCTAGTTGGTGAGAAGCCTGCTTTGCTGTCTTCCCTACACAATGGAGTGGATAAGAATGGGGTCGGTGAGAAGCCAGCACACAGCTTTAGTCTTCCAGGCTGCAGGGCATGTGTTTGTGTTGGTATGAGAGAAGGTTTCCCAGTTAACCTTGAGCCCCCGTTGGGCTCCAGGCTGTGTGTGTTGGTGTGTGACTTGTGTGTGTCTCTAAGATAAAGGGACAATCACAAGGCTGCACTCTCTGCTTCAGCTTTTTTTTTGTAATGCCTAAGTGGGCCTCCTTGAAGCTTTAAGGAATATTCTGGCAGACACAACTAACCCATCTTTCTCCCCACCACCTTATTTCCATTCAATTCTGAATGCAGACTAACCATGTGAACGGTCATGCACAAAGCTTAATTGTCCAAATATACACTTTACCTTTTCACGAACCAAGCACTGTGACAAGACAAGTGCTTCATTCGTGACGTAATCCCTAACTCTTTGTTTAGGACATGGTGAACAAAGCTCTTTGTCTAATTTCCATTCCACCACACTGATGGTAGTGTCTCTCACGACTTTAACGTTGCTGATAAGTGTCTTATTGTGTGTTTTCAGGGGGCGGAGGCCATGGTGTTGGAGAGTGTGATGTTTGCTATCTTGGCAGAGAGGGAGCTTGGACCTAAACTATATGGCATTTTCCCTCAGGGCCGGCTGGAGCAGTATGTCCCTGTAAGTCGCCACGTTGTTGTTCATGTACACATAGCTTCATCTCTATACACTGTGGGAACCTTTTGAACAGGGGTGGACAAACACCCCTTTGTTCTGGAATAGATACAATTATTACATTTTGTTGAGGCAATTAGGCATCATTTTGTTTATTTATACGGTGTTGTATGTGTAGGGCCGAACTAAAAAGTATTTAGTGTTTCACTTTCATAATATTCTTGACATGGCTTATTTTTTTTATTTAAAAAAAATGGGTATTGAAAGGCATTACAAAATCCCTACCCATACGCCTTGGTGTTCATCTTTTTTGTTATTTAGATGACCTGGCCGTAGTTATATTGCCCATTTATAGATGATCTTCAGTATAAAAACAGGTTGCGGATATGTGTAGGGTTAGGATTTGAGATAGAGAGCTTAGATATGGTTAGGCATGTGGAAGCAAGCGTGGGAATGAATGAAACATGTTTTGCATGTGTGTTGTTTATTGCTCAATGATGCAACAGTAATCGATGTTCAGGGAGAATACATATTAGTTACATAATGAATTCATCCAATGAAAGAATATCATTTTGACCTTGGTTTCACCATTTAACTTAAAGCAATTTCGTGAACAAAACGCACAATGTCCATGTATGTCAAGACCATGGTCCAGTTTACAGTACAGGTTTGTAAGACTTTAAAATCAAATTCTGCTACATCATGCAAGATTTTATAACATCCGTAAACTGAACGTTGCCTAATCGTGTTCATCAACCAGGCCGATGGGGCTTGCTACCAGTTCTAATATTGCCTCTAAAATGTTTGAGATTTAATCTTGCATAATGCACCACAACAATCCTCCTGCACTTTTAAATAAGATTACATTCATATTATCGTGTTGACAGAGTCGTAAACTGGACACCTGTGAGTTAAGCGACCCCAGCATATCAGCAGAAGTTGCAGAGAAGATGGCCAAGTTTCATGTAATGAGAATGCCCTTCAACAAGGAACCCAAGTGGCTGTTTGGAACCATGGACAAGTAAGTCATTTGAGTCTTGTCCCGTCCTGTCCTGCCCCATCTTGTATCCTGTACCATTTGGTTGCCTATTCTCCAGATGTTCTAGTCTACGGTTTCAAATGAGTGACCAACTAAGCAGATTTGTAACAGCTCCCACATCAGTTACTGGAAGTTTAGATTCATCATATAGCATATTGCGTCGCTGATCATTTATCGACAAGTATAGGGAAACACTTAGCTTACCGTAATGCACATCTCTTTTCATTTCCTTTATGTTGACTTGTCTGTAGAAGGTTTGCATTGCAATATATTTGACAGCATGTGGTGATAAAGTCCATTATCCAGATCTACTGGTTTTCAACTGGTTACCTAACAACTTGTTTATCATCACCCGGATTAATTATTCCAAACTTGTTTGTACGGCCCCATGACTGGTTCTGTAAATGTCCTAGTCAGACAACAAAGAGGATGAAAGATCAGACGCATTAGTAGTGTCAGTTCATCCTGATTGGAATTTGTCGGGCCGAACTCACAATGCATGATTGGACTAAAGCCAAATTCTAAACAAAATAAGACTATATTTTGTGTAGTAGTGACCTTTTCTTTATTTCTAGACCTGTCAGATTCTGAACAGAAGCCAATAATGTGATGCCAAAGCCGACCGATTCCCCAGCAGTCATTTATTTCTATCTGATCATGTGGCATATATACACATATATATATATATATATACATACATCGACACAAATATACATATACACAAAATTGGAGTTAGAAAAAAATAAATAGACAGATCATCACCGGCACCAAGGCCTCCGAACACATCACCCCCATCCTCATCCAACTCCACTGGCTCCCTGTTCAATCCCGTATCAACTTCAAAAACCTACTGCTCACTTACAAAGCCCTACATAACCTGCCCCCCCCTATCTGGCTGACCTTCTTCAGGAGTACACCCCCTCTCGCTCCCTCCGCTCCTCCTCTGCTGGTCTGCTGACCGTCCCCACGCCTCGTCACCATGGGTGCTCGGGCTTTTAGCTGCACTGCTCCCAGACTCTGGAACTCCCTCCCCCCGCACATCCGACAGTCAGACACAATCACCTTATTCAAATCCCAATTAAAAACCCACATGTTCAAATCTGCTTACTCACTGTAGTGTAGCTTTTATTTTATTTATTTATTTTTTTTTTTTAAATACGGTGTCCTTGGGTGTCATGAAAGGCGCCTAAAAATAAAATGTATTATTATTATTTTATTATTAATATACAAAAATGAACGGTCAAAAGAACTAGTACGGTGGCCCTGAAGTGCAAGACACCACAGCATTTCAGAAAACGCCGCAGCATTTCAGAAAACACCGTAGCATTTCACATTGGACGGAAAGGGTATTCCTTTAGGGAGAACACTTCTTGTTTGTGATTGGACAGAGCCAGCCAGAGAAGCACTGCTGTGATTGGTTGTTTTTGCTGCCAGTCAAGAAATGACGCTTCGCGATTGGTCAACGCCCGACAGTGCAATATGTCCCAACCGGTCCCTCCCAACACATCAGCCGTTAGCACACACTCAGAGCTCACAGCTCCTCATATCTGTTCAGAAACTTGACAAAAGTTAAACATGTACAAACCACAGACTGTCTGTGTCATGGCAAATACAGTCGCTGCTTTATTCATGTCTGTATGACGTTGTTGTGAGTGTGGACGGAGCAGCTACAGGTTAGTGTAGCCTGAGGGATCCGATTCCATTCTGAAAACACGCATTTTAAAAGCTTTTCGCCTGCCGTCTTGTCTGCAGACTTGTCAAAGCGTTAATTCATGGTTTTTACTAACTGTTATCAGTATGTAGTTACTTCGGCATCACTTTGAAACGTGTATTACTATTAAATCACGGTCAAATATGTTCATTTTGTTGTAGTTGGTATCTCCCATAGGATTTACATGGAGATACTTCCCGCCCCCTCTCCAGCGCCTCTTGTTTGAATGACAGGAGCAAACACAGCTGACAGCCGCGGTGAAACTCGAGCGATTAGAGCGATGCGAATATTGGGTGGTCTACAATAGTATTTACATGGAGATACGCCCCTTAAAAACCATGAATTAATAAAGCATTAATTCTGTGTTTACTCCTGTCATTCAAACAAGATGCTGGAGAGGGGGATAGGATATAGGAATCGGAATAGGATCCATCAGGATCCATTTTGCTCCTTTTTCCAAAAAAAATGTTTGTCTGGAGCCGCAAAACATATTTCATATTTTTTGTATTGTTATATCAGACAAAAACTAAAGTTTTTTTGTATTTATTAGGCTATTTATTACATGATATAAAACTGTTAACCTCTAATAAGAGACAAATAACTCTTATAAGGAGAATTAAAAATAATACACAGGCCTACTTTAAAATAAATTAAACACAGCACTTGGGGAGTCCTCTGCACATTTGAAGGGAGAAAAAAATATTATTAAAATGGGCCCACTTTGAAATAAATAAAATATATATCTGCACCCTAAAAAGAGTTAAAGGTAGGGTAGGTAAGAATGGAGAAACCAGCTCGAGTGCGCTAGAATTTGAAAGTACACAACCGGAAAAAATATGCCTCTTCCTACAGACTTTCTTACAGAGTCCCTCCTCCAACACACACGAACGCGCACATGACCAATGAGGGCACGAGATAAATTTGTGCACAGATGGAAGGCTGACAGGCAGGTAGGCCATCCAGTTACTTTAGCCGGGCCGGCTCAGATGATTGGTCGTGCTTTTTACAGCGCTAGGGCTTCCAGAGATTAATTTTTGTATGTATTTATTGTCAAAGCATTTAATATATTCATTGCTATCGGGACGTTAAGAGCATTCCATGGAATATAACAAAAAGTGTTTTCTGAAATAAATTACATACCCCATTGAATTCTGACTGAAGATCGTCAGCTGTCTTCCTCTCCCGTGTTGTTCCTCGATACGTAAAGGCTGTAGCACCGTTGACAACTTCTCTCCACATATCAGACATACCGGTAAGCCAGCATCGTTTGCTGTGAAAGCATACAACTCTGTCCACGCAGTAGGGCTGCACGATTTTGGGAAAAAATCTAATTGCGATTTTTCTGACAAATATTGCGATTGCGATTCGAATTGCGATATTTGTTTTTAAGCGACCCAACGGAAGTTTATTGTAAAATGCGGCCATAACTCCGGCTAGGAAGGTCGTATCAACGTACTCCCGTCTCTAGCACCCCCGCAGACCGAGCTACGAGTGAAAGAACTAAACTTACATGAAACTTCCGTTGGGTTGCTTTAAAGTCAAGCTTCAGTTTAAGATTCACCCTGTAATAAATGTAAAACATGTGATGGAGCATCACTAACCTGATTCAGATGGTTTGTTTCACCAAACCATCTGGGAAAGCTCCATTGGAAGCCATTTGGAAAGGACAGGCACTTTCAAAAACACTTGGCAGGTGATTGGATCAATCAGTCAATCTATCACCTTCTATCATGGGCCACTTCTGATTGATTAACAATGGCTGGTACATGTGGAGCACAGCACTTCTGATTGGTGTGGATGACTGACACACAAGATGAAAAAAAAAATTGTAAAAAATAATCGCAGGCTTTGCGATTTGATAATCGCATCATTTAAAATCGCGATTTCGATTTAAAATCGATTAATCGTTCAGCCCTACCACGCAGAACTAAATCCTGTGTTCCTCCGGTACTTTTCTTTGATTTATCCATAGTTCGCTCATCGAGCCGGGGGTCAGGTTATTCGCCTGCAGGAAAAGGCGCTCACGCGGGACCGTAGCAGGATGTGACGCATATTTTAGTTGACCTAATTAAAACCGTTTTGTTTTTTATTTATTTGTCACAGTATCACCTCAAAATTCAAGATACGAAACATTTTCAACCATGCAACAAAATATAAATAGTCCTACAAATACTTTTATTTGATTTCCTTCTTATTTTTGTCTAAGCTCAAGGGAGCCAGAGCAGAGGGCTTAAAGGTCCGCATGCGGCCCGTGGGCCGCGGGTTGCCGACCCCTGACATAGACAGTCTGTGTTTCTGAACAGATATGCTGTGAGCTCTGAGTGTGTGCTAACAGTTAACGGCTGATGTGTTGGGTCAATCCATGGATGTATAATAAGAACTGGATACAGCGTGGGAGGCGGGCCTCATTCATTCCTATGAGAGTTGCTGTGGTGGTTGTATTCTCCAGCCACCTCCCTTGTGTGTGTTTTCCCTTCTCCTGTCTGTGTGGGCGTGGTGGCTGTCACTCCTGGCTCCCGGCTCAACCTCCACCTGCTGCAATCAGTTGGGCACCCTCCTCTGCTACACACCTGATTTCCATCAGCCATTACTAATGGCATATCAGCGGAGGCTCCACAACCTGTCAGCGCCAGATCGTTGTTTAAACCCCAGTGGTAAAACTCTCAGCCTTCTTAGAATTAGTTAGCTATTTCCGCTACACTTGAATGTTCTTCTTACCTGTTACTCTCCAGCCGGATTACTCTCCACGCTCCTCCACCTCAACAGCCGCCAGCAACCGGATTACTCTCCACGCTCCTTCTTCTCAAAATAAAACCTTTGTAACACTCTGCCGTGTCCTGCGTTTGGGTCCTCTCAGATAACCGTAACAGTTGCTCAATGGCGCATGATGACAAAATGGCCCAACTTTTGAGAGAGCGAAACGTCACAGATTACCCGGCATGCCTGAGAAGTACCCGTATGTGCGCTCATAGAGCATGCGCAACTGTAACCACACCGCCCAAAAGGCTCGTTCACATTAAGCACTTGAATTTGCGTACACGTAACAGCACCGCGCGTGCATGACAGCATGGTACTGGATTTATATTAATGAGGCGGCAGTTAGCAGCTAGCGGCTAGCTAGTAAATTATGCTAAATTACACATCAATCGTTATGTACTTTTATATTACGCTGACATCAGGATCTAGTGATATCCAAGCAACGGAGCTTAATTTAGCTTGATACTTGTGTGGGTTGTACATGAAACCACTTGGTAATATATACAAATGTATATGTTGAAGTCTGTTATGATCAATTGTGAGTTAAAACTTTATCTAAAAAGTAAAGCTGATGATGGATTACTGTGGTGGAGTTAAAATAACAATAGCCTATTTCTTTTTGAAATGTGATGGAGTAAAAGGATAGTAACTGTGATTATTCATGTTAAGTAGCCCACAAGTAACTAAAGCGTATAATACTTGAAGGAAAGGTGTAACATTTTCCCATAAATACCAATATCACACACTACAACACCCCTTTTTGTTAAATACCAACCATGTGTGTATATATATATATATATATTATAAATATATATATATATATAAATGTGCCGCTAAAACTGTGTAATATACCAGGCTGCTAAATCCTCCAAACTGTTACAGGATGTGTATTTTGTATAAAGCGTTGTCCTGTCCAGGACGTTGTCCTCTCCTGTGCTCTGAAATCAAAATGTGGATAAGAATAAAACACTAAAATAAACACAACTTGTAAAACTTTTGAAAAAACACAAGGTTGTTCATTTGTGTGTATACATATACAACACAGGCATTATACATATATATATACAATTATAATTCATACAACTGTTAACTTGATTAGAGCTTTGACACATATCTTTATAAATATGACGACTTAATATATAGTCGGCCTAATAGCAAACAGCTACGTTCAACTATTTTAATGGTATATTGCAAGTGCAATAAGAAGCTACAGGAACGTTAATCTACGTCGATAATATTAACTTTATTTAATACAACATTTACAGTATAGATTTACATCATACAGCCCATGTAGTATAATATTTTACAAATGATGAATTACAGCAAACATGTGCAATATATCCATTATTACAGCTCCGTGGGCTGGCAGTAAGGCGATATGGTCCGTTGTTATTGTGCATCCATGGGTAAAGATAGACTCAAGTAGTACTGAACACGTAACATGAACGTGCCGGGCAGTGCGGTCCCGTGGGTTAGATGCGCGTTCATAATGCCGAGGGAAATAACTCTCGGAATAACGTTATTAGCACATGTTTACAATTTGAGGAACGAATGTTTTTTAATAAGCGCTATACAAGTGTTCATACTGGGTAGTTTATTTAGTTTAAAAAAAAATATCCACCGAGTTACAGACCACTCTTTCCCAATGTAAGTCAATGGGAAAAAGTGTTTCCGGGCCCAGCAACCCAAAGGAAGTGTAGTACCGCCGTTTGGCCACAACGAATATTCTGATCAGACTCCGGCGCACTTCCTGGGGGCGTGGGTCAATCACAAAGCGTCATTTCTTGACTGGCAGCAAAAACAACCAATCACAGCAGTGCTTCTCTGGCTGGCTCTGTCCAATCACAAACAAGAAGTGTTCTCTCTAAGGAATACCCTTTCCGTCCAATGTGAAATGCTGTTGGGTTTTCTGAAATGCTGCGGCGTTTTGTGAAATGCTGTTGTGTTTTGTGAAATGCTGTTGTGTTTTGTGAAATGCTGTAGCGTTTTCTGAAATGCTGTTGTGTTTTGTGAAATGCTGTGGTGTTTTCTGAAATGCTGTAGCATTTTCTGAAATGCTGTAGTGTTTTATGAAATGCTGTTGTGTTTTGTGAAATGCTGTTGTGTTTTCTGAAATGCTGTTGTGTTTTGTGAAATGCTGTTGTGTTTTGTGAAACGCTGTGGTGTCTTGCACTTCAGGGCCACCGATTAATTGAAACATATTATAAGATATAGATGTGGATATAGATATGATGTGACGATTAATTTGTATTATTATTCAAACAAAAGCTACTAGACCTGTAGAAAAGCTAGTGATGTTGTTTTCAAGGTACCGGTAACCATAGGCGGCGCGTGAGGCTCAGGTTTGGGAAGGCTGAATAACGATAGTTACGGCTGTAACTACGGTCCTATGAGTCCCGGATGACCGCCAGAGGCGGTACTTTAGCACTGGATATGTCCATCGCACGCATGCGCAGTTCGAGTACCAATAACAACAAAGTCACCTGTGACCCACGTGACTACGGCTACATAGGCCGGCATCATTAGTGGATCGGTTCCCAGAATCTTCTCGCGAGCACACAAGAATTCTGAGTGACCGGAGACTCTGGCGGTCACCCGGGACTCATAGAACCGTAGTTACAGCCGTAACTATCGTTCTATTTCGTCCCTAATGACCGCCAGAGGCGGTGCTTTAGCACTGGATGACTATACCAACCATGTCATGAAGAATCCGAACACTTGCTTACCTAGTTGGAAGCAGCGGAGCTCGGCAACAGGACCACGCCCAAAGGATGGGGAGTGGCGACATTGACCCGGTAGAACCTGGAGAATGTGCCAGACGATGACCACGACGCCGCAGTGCAGATGGTCTCCAGGGCAGCCCAAGATGTTGAGATGCTCCTTGTAGAGTGACATCTCACCCCTGATGGCGGGGGGTGGCCACTGGCCCCATAGGCATGTGTGATTGTATCCACAACCCAGTGGGACAGCCGCTGTTTTGAGAGAGCACAGCCCCTTCTCGTACCGCCATGGCAGATGAAGAGCTGCTCTGACTGTCGTATATGGGCCGTAGCACCAATATACGCCTCTAGGGCACGCACAGGGCACAGCAACTCAGTTGTGCCGTTCTCCTGTGGGACATTAAAGCGCGCCAGCTGGATAGTCCGATTGGAGTGGGCTAGTGGAAGCACTTTGGGCAGGAACGCCACGTTTGGCCAGAGGGCAACACCCGAGCCATCGGAGTTCCACCTCAGGCATGTATCACTCACAGAGAGGGCATGTAGCTCTCCAACTCGTTTCCCTGAGGTCATGGCCAGCAGAAATGCTGCCTTCAGGGACAGCCACTTAAGCTCCACCTGGGCTAGGGGCTCGAAGGGAGGAGATGACAGGGCATTCAGCACTAGGGGCAAGTCCCAAGCTGGAGCCCTCTGGGTGCTAGGCGGACGCAGCCGTAAAGCCCCTCTCAGGAAGAGGGACAATAACCTGTGGCGCCCCACTGTGGCGCCGTCCACTCCCACATGACGGGCAGATATAGCAGCCGTATAGACCTTCAAGGTGGAGTGAGAACGCCCACTGTCTAGAAGGGACTGCTGTCTGGGCAACAGCGTACCTGCTGTCCCAAGGAACACGCACATTCTTGCCCCCCAGCAGGGGTAGAAAGTGCGTGAGTGCAAGCTGCACAGCCCGAAGCTCTAGCACGTTGGCATGGCGTGCACCCTCCTGGGCAGACTACTGACCCTGAACGGTCCTGCCCTGCCGTACTGCACCCCACCCTGAGAGACCTGCACCTATGGTGACGGTCTCCTGGCGGGATGGGATGGCGCCCATGGGCACGCCCATCAGGAGATAGGCCCCTCCAGTGTGACCGAGATTGGAGGCAACGCTGCGACACCCTGACTTCCCTGCGCTTGTGCCACTTGGCGTCCAAGTGAAGGCTGTTCAGCCACATCTGCATGGGGCGCCACATCTGCATGGGGCGCCACATCTGCATGGGGCGCAACACCAGCGGGACCAAGGGCACAATGGCTGAGGCAGCCTGCCCAAGGGCCGAAGGAACTGAATATAAGGCACCATGTTGCCCGGCCCATGTGGAAGTAGGCATCCCTCAATGCCACGGCTGTGCATGTGCTGTGGTCAGCATATAGAGTGGCAGCACCTTCAAGAATCTGTTGATTCCTCTGAGGTCCAAGATCAGGCGAAATCCGCCGACTTTCTTGCTCACGAGAGAGTACGCCGAGTAGAACCCTCTGGGCTAAGCAGAGGGTCTACTGGCTCGATTGCGTCCTTGGACAGAAGGACGGACAACTCTTGGGCCAGAGCTAGGGCCTCTGCCGGATCGCTGACGACTGTCATTTTGGCCCGGCCGAAGGCTAGGGGCCGGAACTGCGGTTCGTACCCCTGGGTTAAGGTGGAAACCACCCAAGGGTCGGAAGTACAGACAGTCCAGTAACTGAGCTGTAACTGGGAAAGCAGCCTACGACGGTCGTAGGCCAGACCTGGCGACGAGTCTGCACCAATAAGGACATAACTCGTCCCCCTTCCCTAGACATTAGGGCAAAGGCTTACAGTGATGCATCACTGAGGCCCAGCAAAGAAGGCTCAGCCGGCGCCTGCTGCAGAGAGGTAGAGAAAGCTAGTATCAGATGCGTGCCGCTGTGTCGTAGGCCCTACAGAGCAGCTCGTTTGTGACCCTGCACTGAGGCCGAGGGCACCTGGCATCAGGAGCCCGAATCGGGGAGGCGATGGGAGGCTCAATGGATAGCAAGCGACCCAGCCCCACCCTCGCCGGATCCTGCCTGGCAGCAGAGTGGGAGAGGGCCCTGGTGTCTCTCCAGCCTGCATGGAGGTCCCTCAGGTACTCCTCTGAAGGAGGAACAGTGGGAGTGAAAAGGGGCAGGGTTATGCCAGAAAAAGGCGCTAGCCTGAGCCGAGTCGGCCTGCGGAACCTGAAGCTGCAAGCGTAACAAGGCTGCACGAATAATGGCCGCCATGAAGGCGTCCTCCGTGCTCTGCAGAGAGCTCTGAGCAGAGGAGTGGGAAGCCTCCTCGGGGGTGAGCTGGGCTCCGCCCCCCCTTCATAGAAGAGGTTTGTCCGGAGCCGCTAGCGACATGGTATCCTCAAGTAGAGGTGTGGCAACCGAAGGAGGGCCAGGCGGCAAGCTAGTAACCCCAGCACCGGCCCCTGGCTGAAGGGCCAACAGGAGCGACTTCGTCTGCTCCATGACGGCAGCTAACCTACCCACCTTAGAGGACAGCCTGTTTCTAGCCCTCTACCTGGGGGGTGAACCCATAGCCATCCCTCCATCAAGTCGCCGGGAACGGTCAGACTGAGCTGGAGGAAGTTGTGACGAGGAGAGGTACCACTTCTGCGACTATAGCCACTCTGAGCGCCCAAGGCATGAATCTACAGCTCATGCAGGCGCTTTGCGTGAGACCCTCCCTCAAATGCTCGAGGCCAAGGCAGAGGGGGGCAGCGGTCATGTCCGTCATCGGGCTCAAGAGAAGCCATACAGGCGCGACATGAATGAGCCAGTCTATAGGTAGCCGGGAGTGGGCGCGAGAACACAGCCTTCCCCAGCTACCTGCTGAACGGAAAGAGTAGAGCAATGCTCGCCGAACACAAAGAGGGATGTAACTACACCCACGTTACCGGCAGAGGGAGCGGGAGCGAGAGCGAGAGCACTGCCTTCACCTAGCTGGATTAAATAAAGACGTTCAACAGGACAGCTTAGCCGGGCGGCTGCTGCTAGAATCAAGCAACACGTCTACCAGGAGCGGGGGCGAGAACACTGCCTTCACTGGTTGAGTTCATAACGAATGCCAGGTGCAGCGTACCCGGGAGCGGGTGCGAGAACACAGCCTTCACCGGCTACCTGCTGAACGGAAAGAGTAGAGCAATGCTCCTACTCGCAGAACACAGAGAGGGATGTAACTACACCCACGTTACCGGCAGAGGGAGCAGGAGCGAGAGCACTGCCTTCACCTAGCTGGATTAAATAAAGAAGCTTAACGGGGCAGCCACGCCATATGTTAGCCAAGCGGCCGCTGCTAACAATCAGAGCAATACGTTACAGGGAGCGGGAGCGAGAGCACTGCCTTCACCAGCTGAGTTTAAATAAAGAAGCTGTAACAAAACATGCAAGATGTTCGCCAAGCTGCTGCTGCTAACAATCAAAACAATACGTTACCGGGACCGGGAGCGAGAGCACTGCCTTCACCAGCTGAGTTAATAATGAAGCTTAACAGTACACGCAAGACGTTAGCCAAGCGGCTGCTGCTAACAATCAAGCGAGATCAAGTCAACACAAATGTTTAAGACCAGACAACTAGTTTCTAAAGAAGAGAACAGCACAGAGCCGTAGTTACAGCAGTAACCATGGCCAGTGCTTACCCGGCATAGAACCGTAGTTACAGTAGTAACTATGGCCAGTATTTACACGGCTTAGACCCGTAGTTACAGTAGTAACTATGGCCAGTACTTACGCGGCTCAGCGCCGTAGTTACAGTAGTAACTGTGGCCAGTACTTACGCAGCTTGGAACCGTAGTTACAGTAGTAACTATGGCCAGTACTTACACAGCTTAGAACCGTAGTTACAGTAGTAACTGTGGCCGGCATCTAAAAGTGTCAGCCAACGGCTGCACCCTAGATAATATAATATTGGGAGGATGAAATCCTCTTTAATGGCCACACATGCAGAGCACACAGCACACACAGTGAAGATTGTTCTCTGCATATCATCCTAGTACAGTGGTAGTAGACTAGAGTCTAGTAGTCTAGGAGTACTAGGAGCAGTAAATACCACGATATAGCGTTACTGCAATCAAAACCATATACGTTACCGGGAGCGGGAGCGAGAGCACTGCCCTCACCGGCTGAGTTAAATAATGAAGCTTAACAGTACATGCAAGGTGTTAGCCAAGCGGCTGCTGCTAACAATCAAGCAACCAAGTCAAAACACAATGTTAAGACCAGATAATTAGCTTCTATGGAATAGAACAGCCCGCATAAACCGTAGGCCATGGTCACAGTAGTATCCATAGCCAGTGCTTACATAGGACCGTAGTTACAGTAGTAACTATGGCCAGTACTTACCTTACTCTCTGCATCTAAACAAAAAACAGGCAAATTATGACACACTTGGCTTTCCATACTTTCCATACTAAATTGAATGAGAGACGCAGCTAAAGCTGGGACTCAAATGCTAATGATAGCTCGGGCACAACGCCTCAAGCAGAACTCTCAAAAGAGCATAATAAGGGCAACTTTATGGGAGAGGAAGCGGGAACACTGTCGTCACCAGAAAGTCTAAGCCAAACAATAAATAAGACAGCAATCAAGACAATTTAGCTGGGAGAGGGTGCAGGGACACAGCCATCACCAGCAACAAGCTGACACAAACCTGTCCGTCGAGGCTCTGCACAGCCGGCCACAGCTCCTGGAGGACGCGTTAACAACCCGTAGCTCCGACTGTCAGTCGCGAAGCTGCACGCGGCCAGCTGCTTGCAGAGAAATCCCTCAGATCAAGTCGCGAAGCTGCACGCGGCCAGCTGCTTGCAGAGAAATCCCTCAGATCAAACGTACGCTGTAGGCTACAAGAATGTAGCCGCGGTACTCTCGCGAAGCGAGAAGATGAATAGGAACCGATCCACTAATGACGCCGGCCTATGTAGCCGTAGTCACGTGGGTCACAGGTGACTTTGTTGTTATTGGTACTCAAACTGCGCATGCGTGCGATGGACATATCCAGTGCTAAAGCACCGCATCTGGCGGTCATTATGGACGAAATAGAACTTGTTTTACCTGACGCTGCCTGCCTCAGGCGTCTATAGAAAAGAGATCAACTCAGTGAAAGCACAGCCTGCTGACCAATCAGAGCTCAGTGTGCGGAGATTGAATCTATCAAGTCATATTACAGGATAAAGGAAATACAGTTTAAACTGCCGTATGCAGAGAAGATGCCGACGTGTCGCACTTATCATTCATATAATATCATAATATATCACATTTCCTTATCTGAGTCAGCTTCTCGAGCCGTATCTGGCCGTGCAACACTTACATTGTCACATACTGTATGCAGAAGTATTATTTTAAGCAACACATTAAGTTGACGAAACACTCAACTCAAATGTAATTAAAGTCAGATCCACTCGTGTCTTAGATGGGGCAGTGATATCATAAAACTGTTGTACGCTTTCAAACACTCGGTAGTTATTTTTTAACCAGTTGTTATATATTCACCTTGCAGGTGCAGCTATGTGGCTTGTATCCTGGATTATATGTTTAAGTCATGGATGTTTAAAGTTCATATTGCTGTCAGTACATGTGTCCCTGTTTGTGATTGATCAAATGTTGCTAACCCCGCCCCTTTCACGTGAACGCGCTCTCAGATGGAGAGAGAAACCCTGGCTTGATTTACCGAGTTGATAACCAGCGTCGTAGGACCGCTTAGCGACATCTCGTTTGTTGGTTAGTTAAGATAACTCAAACATATCCAGGGTCTGTTGAACTGGCTTCGTAGTACAGGGCACAGGTGGCTGCATAGCAGCGCTAATGTCAAAGACACAAACATTATACATTATATTTTTATTTTACCAGGATGCAGTGACACAAATATTTGGGAAGGCTTACCCCCTGATCCCACCAGAAGCGTCTGCGCCGCGCTGCGTCCTCCTCCTGCGTCATAACCCACCAGGCGCATTTCAAAACGTTGCGGAAGCGGAGCGTCGTGTGTGCAGCCTCGCAGTTGTTGTTCATTTTGGAATATTTTCTGGACATTTGTACTTCTACAAGTAGTAGGCTACGTAGTTAAATGGTTTATGTTTGTGTCTGTTTAAATCGTGTTTATTGTTGTTATTCCCTATGTTGTTGTGTTGTAGACTACAGACACAGTTAATAATAATTGTAATATTCCAGTTATAAACGACATGAATCAAAGATGTGTTGCTGTATTTTAGTGGTAAAAAAATATGCATTCATCATCATAATTATTCTATATATATATAATTTACAGTGCCTGTAAACCGGAGGAGAACGCTGGCATGTATTCTCCTACTTGAAAGACGGTGGTGGGGGGGAGGAGAAGGAGCCGGTTTTGGGTGCACCCCCTCAACCAGCAAAGCAGACAACGAGGTGATTTTCACCACTTCCTGCCTGCGCCGCGCTGCGCCGCGTCAAAAATAGGATTCATCCTATATTTTAGAAATTCCTTGCGGCGAGGAGCTTCTGGGACGCTTCGAGCCGCGGCGCGGCGCAGCGCGGCGCAGCGGGTCTGGTGGAATAGCACCCATTGACTAGAGTGGCCGCGATCGCTAAAAACGCCGCAGCCGCAGTGCAGACGCTCCTGGTGGGATTAGGGGGTTAGCCTTCCCTAGCCTGCAGTACCCGCCGCCCCTGCCGGTAACTAAATTAGATAACGGATTTATATTTGTGACTTTTCAATGCATCTGACAAGCCACATATTTTCTTAATCAAGTTTGAATCCGTCCAGGGGCCATTTGCCTCATGTCATCCCCTCTGTCTCCCCATTTCAACTCTGTGTCTACAATAAAGGTTGACCCAAAAAATCTTTCAAGGACAAAACTACAACATGGTTTTATTGATATTCATGTTGACATTAAGATTTACGTACTCTACTGTCAAAACTTCCTGGCTTCACAGTGTGTACAGGAATGTCGTTTTTGAGGGTGGAGTAAATGTTAGACTAACACTCTCACCATGCAGGTACCTGAGCCAAGTCATGAGGCTGAACTTCACCAGAGAGTCCCACCTGCGCCGCTACAACCGCCTGCTCAGCTACAACCTGCTGCAGGAGATGGATCTGCTCAAGTAGGCTCACACACACACACACACACACACACACACACACACACACACACACACACACACACACACACACACACACACACACACACACACACACACACACACACACACTTCCGCTCTTTTAACGCTGATTTGGGTGACTTGTGTTTTCGTTTTGGGGGGAGTCCGTCCTTCCGACGGACAACTTCTCACTTAAAAAAAAAATAATAATCTAGATCGCAAAATAATTAAACAAGCGAGTGCCTGTTTTTTTCCTGGCCAAGGACAGGTTCCTTGAACACAACACGAGCGTAACGTGTCTTCACGTTATGTCTCCTCTGAAAGGAGTGTAGACTAGTATGAGGTGTGATGTGTGCCAATGAACGAACTCACTGAGCTCACTAACGTGTCGATCGTCGCCTACCCTGCCGTGAACTATGCCGCGAGAGAAGTAACGTGATACTCTCGTCGCCACCCCTCTCGTCTGAGAAGCTACGTGACGTCTGCGTCTGAAGTTACTTTACTTTGGTAGTTATCACCTAATAACCGAGTAACAGCTACGCAGTTGCTGCTCAAGCGAGACTCTATTTCAATATAGTTTTGGTATTAAAATAATGTTACACCCCTTGTATGCCCTGAACGCAAAAACAACCACAGACAAGAATATATATTTGTAATTATCAAAGGCTGAAAAAACAGGAGAAGCCTGTCTTCCCTTGGTCTCCAGGAGAAAACGCCACTGTATATCACCAAGTTTTCATAGATTTCTGTGTAAAATAGATCGCTGCAGTGAACACGACTTTATGTATTTGTTTATGGTTTATTTGATATGGAGGGATGCAGTATATAGAAGTTCAGAGAAGAAGCAACCCATATATATTGTTTATTTTATTTCGTTTCATTTTGGCACCATGGCAGAGGCAAATATAGAGTTAATGTGCGGAGATTATAATGTCCCGTTTACTAAAATATGTATTGTTTTATGATGTTTAGTTGACAAAATAGTCACTGTGCTACATTTTGCTGCACTTAAGCATACATCTGAAGACAAGAGTTGTGTCTGCCTTTGGCCACAAGGGGGAGTATATATATAGTATATATATATATATATATATTGTATATATATATATATTTTGTATAGATGTTGCAACTATACATAGCTTTGGCAATACTACATGTAACTGAGGTCATGCTAATAAAGCTATTGAATTAAGTATGCCTTTAAGTGAGCGCTTCTCTCAGGAGGAAACAAAGGTTCACCAACACATTACTTTACTGCTGAGAAAGGCTGTGAAACGATGTGTTGCAATGTCTATGTATTTTTGAAGAAAGTAATAACTCGCACTGAGTCTTAATACTTTACTTTATTTCATTATTTTCCCCCTTCATTTGAGAAACACTATCCAATGATTTATTATGTTTGTGTTACACACACACCATTACTGAATTAATTCTAAAAACAAGAATAACCTACATACAACAATAGGGAGCCCTGGCGGACAAAACAAGGACACCACCAGAGATGGGGTCGTTACTAAAAAAAAGTAATATATTACATATTACATATTACTTTAAAAAAAAGTAATATATTACACTACTTCGTTACTATCTACATAAAGTAATTCGTTACTTTACTCGTTACTTTACTCGCAGGGCCGGCCCGCCCCTCCCTGCAGGCAGATCACGCAGACTGCTAAAGTTTCAAATGTTCTCTTTAGTTCAGTTTCCATTGTCGCATAAGACTGATCCAGATAGCTCCTGAATGTTTTCCTATCTGACCATGGCTGTCCTCTGTCTCCTGCTATCTGACCGTGGCTGTCCTCTGTCTCCTGCTATCTGACCGTGGCTGTCCTCTGTCTCCTGCTATCTGACCGTGGCTGTCCTCTGTCTCCTGCTATCTGTATATTTTGCGCAGTCTATCTCTGCTCACGCTGTTGCGTCAGCGTGTTCTCCTGCGTGTTGGCCATGTGTTGCACTGGAGCCAGACTTCAGCCGAGCACGTACGAACTGCGCATGCGTGAGTGGCAATAACTCTCCTTACCAGCAGGCAGCGGTAGTGTGTATTCGTCATTCAAAACAAGCAACAACCGGAAAACAGAGAAGAAGAACTACGTGTGTGTGTGTGTGTGTGATATAAATAAACAACAGCTATGTGCGTTAGCTTCACCTAGCATGTGTTCTTTGCAGGTGTTTGTTGAGGTTTGATTATGACTGATTTTAGAAAGTAACGAAGTAACGCGTGTCGGGGCAATGTTAGTAACTGTAGTGTGATTACTGGATTATAAAAGTAGCGCGTTACACTACTCCGTTACCGACAAGGTAATATTATTACAGTAACGCGTTACAAAGTAACGCGTTACAAAGTAACGCGTTACACCCAACTCTGGACACCACACATGATTATTTTCCAATTACAGTATATTTATTTAAAGAGAGTAACTCCAGGGTTTCCCACACATAGACTATACTTGGGCGGGCCGCCCAGGTATATTAACGGCCGCCCAAGTATATTTCGCGACCCATTTAGGTTTTTTTTTTTTTTTATTATTTTTTTATATATTATTTTTTTATAATTTTTTTTTTTATTCGTCCGTGACCACGACGCCATCTGCGATCGATTAACTTGTGGACAATGATCCCTCGCTCCCTTGCACTGATCTCGCCTCCTTCTGGCCTGTTAAGTGGCCTGCCTCACACAGGGTGACTGGCTGTCCACATGATGTGGCCTGCCGACATGGCCACTGTCATACAGATCATAAATCCCTTGATTGGTCTCTGTGTGTCATTCAAGCTCGGGATAAGCTCAGCTCAGGTGAGGTAAAGGACTCTCTTGCCTCTTTCACACCAGCGCCTTTTCAGCTCCGGATCGGAGCTAGAGCCTGAAAAGCGCCGGGTTTTCCTGTTCACACCGCAGCGGCGCCGGCTCTTAGCTCCGGAATCCGCTTTATTTCCAGCTCCAAAAAATTGTCGGTCCAGAGGCAAGAGCTTTGGAGCTAAGAGGCGACGTCGCTTACGTCTCTCTTGCGGCTTTCACACCAGCGCTTTTCAGTTTCTAGCTCCGAGCGGGAGCTTTTCTGGTTCAGCTCCGGTTTCCCTTTTCAGCTCCCGCTCTGTTCACACCACCCACTGGCGCCCCAGAGCTGCCGTTTGCTCCCCAACGGCAGCTTACAACAACAACTGCGTCGGGTCGATGATCGTGTTGCTTTTAATCACACGAAGCCAGAATAAATTGAATAACGACTTATTCAACCTTATGCTTTGCTCCAGAGCGCCGTGGTTCATTGTTTATTAATGTGTTTCTGCAGCATTTACCGACCGCTGCAGTGCTTCTCTTCCACAGAGTTTCTTCTCCCGTTAGCTCCCGGTTAGCTCACACTGCAGCGGCCGCTCTAAAGTATTCACTGTCCGACTCACACAAGCAGCTGATGCATATCCCCAGTTCCCATTAGCCTAAGTGAATGTGTGTCCGTCTGAATTGACGCTGTTTGGTATCACAACGCTGTTATGAAAGTTTCTCTGGTATAAAACGGGTGATGTTAGCATAGCAACCGAAGCTAAACTGACTACTTGCATCCGATAGCTGCAATAATACAAAACAACACGTCTGCCTCTCTCCACAATGATCGATAACAGTGAACGGATGGTCAAAGTAAGGCACAAATAAACAGAATCACACGAAGCCTGGTTAGTGTTGCCTGACTTTATAAAGTGTGTTTATAAGCACTACTGCAGGCATGACAGTCGACTCATGTCCAGGGGAGGTGGGTTTAGTTTCCTGCACGCCTCGACGTAAGAGAGACGTAAGCGACGTCGCCTCTTAGCTCCAAAGCTCTTGCCTCTGGACCGACAATTTTTTGGAGCTGGAAATGAAGCGGATTCCGGAGCTAAGAGCCGGCGCCGCTGCGGTGTGAACAGGAAAACCCGGCGCTTTTCAGGCTCTAGCTCCGAGCCGGAGCTGAAAAGGCGCTGGTGTGAAAGGGGCATCTTACGTCGAGGCGTGCAGGAAACTAAACCCACCACTGTTATGCCTGCCTACAAGCAGTAGTGCCTATAAACACACTTTATAAAGTCAGGCAGCACTAACCAGGCTTCGTGTGATTCTGTTTATTTGTGCCTTACTTTGACCATCCGTTCACTGTTATCGATCATTGTGGAGAGAGGCAGACGTGTTGTTTTGTATTATTGCAGCTATCGGATGCAAGTAGTCAGTTTAGCTTTGGTTGCTATGCTAACATCACCCGTTTTATACCAGAGAAACTTTCATAACAGCGTTGTGATACCAAACAGTGTCAATTCAGACTGACACACATTCACTGAGGCTAAGGGGAACTGGGGATATGCATCAGCTGCTTGTGTGAGTCGGACAGTGAATACTTTAGAGCGGCCGCTGCAGTGTGAGCTAACCGGGAGCTAACGGGAGAATAAACTCCCGTGGAAGAGCAGCACTGCAGCGGTCGGTAAATGCTGCAGAAACACATTAATAAACAATGAACCACGGCACTCTGGAGCAAAGTATAAGGTTGGAGAAGTCGTTATTCAATTTATTCTGGCTTCGTGTGATTAAAAGCAACACGATCATCGACCCGACGCAGTTGTTGTTGTTGTTGTTGTGAGCTGCCGTTGGAGAGCAAATCAGCGATGTAAACGGTGACGTCATGACGCAGCAGGGGCAGCTCTGGGGCGCCAGTGGGCCGTGTGAACAGAGCGGGAGCTGAAAAGGGAAACCGGAGCTGAACCAGAAAAGCTCCCGCTCGGAGCTAGAAACTGAAAAGCGCTGGTGTGAAAGCCGCATCTGAGTGTTTAGAAAGTTAACTTAGTCTAAGTTCTCAGTGGGTCTCAAACGGTGTGGTCACCAGTTATGCAAACACATATTAAGGTGAAAAAAGGTAAGATACACTTTTAAAACTTGTTGAGCGAAAACTAGTCTTTGCTGCTGCCTCAAAGAGGAGCAGAGGGAGAGGGGGGAGAGGAGGGAGAGGGGGGAGAGGAGAGGCTGATTCAGGAGCACAGACACACTCACAACTATAAATGAACCAAAAATAAATTAATAAACAAGTTTCAGTGTTTTTTTCATATTGGAAATGGTATGTTATTGGTTATGGCCATGATTTTATGATTATTGAAATGTATACAGTTCTGTTCAATATAGATGTTTCCATATGCCCCTGGACCCCATAGAGGATTTGAGGTCGACCCCCACTAAAAATCACATGGATAGGTTCCTAAATACATTTATAAATACATTAATTTTTTTAAATAGGAACCTATTTCCATATGTTCATGTGTGGGTAGTAGATTTAAACTATAGGGCTATCATTATGGGCCCTGCTTGTACCTGTTCGCTCTGCCATCGCGTGAAGGGTCTGCTAACAAGCGACTAACAGAAAGGTTAATGTTGTTGCACGTCACCTCACACCCCCCCCCCCCCCCCCCCCCCCCCCCCCCCCGCTACCGCTATTTCAGGCTGCGGCCACACGAGGACGAAAACGGCTAAACGCATAGGATTAACGCAAACGCAATCACAAACAAGCTTCCGTCCACACGCAATAGTTATCCGGATAGTGTCTGTCCACACGAGACCGCTCCGTTTAGCTCCAACCGCTGGAGAAGCTTCAGTACATATGCAGGAGCCTGTAGGTGGCGCTGTAACTTCCTCCACAAAAGCAGCGAAGAAGCATGGTTGTCATGGTTGCCCTTCTGTTTATTCTCCGCGGTGGGGGCCGAGGGAACCGGGCAGAGTTTTTCGCCAGTCAGCGTGTATTAAAATTTAAATCTTCTGGACAAAATGATAAAAGTGCCGGTCAAAGGTCTTCTTTGTTATTTATTGAGCTTTAAAACAAATGAATAACGACTCTATATAATATAATAATAAAATACACGGAGCCTCTCTTTCTCCTCCCTCTCTTCGGACAGCGTCAGCGTCTGTCTCATGCAGCAGCTGATCCAGTAATGAGTGACCCGGCCGACAGTAAAAATAAACATATTTATAACTAGCTTAGGGAGTTTGAGAGGTAATTAAAATAGCTAAGGGTGATGATCTGACTTGAAGTGTGTGTTTTGCTGCAGCGGGAGGAGCTGCAGGTGAGCAGAGCTGCGTGTCTCCGTCCTGTCAGATTAGACTTCACTCGCGTTTAGGTCCATATCGAGAGAAAGATAAATAATCTGAATTCAGGGTGCAGTTTACTTTGACACGGGGGTGAGCAGCAGAGGTGGGGAGAGGCGGGGCTATTGCCTCATCATTATTGCTGTAGATGTTGCACAAACAACTGTAGCATGGTCAATAGCGTCCGGAGCACGATAGCAACTCTGCGATCCACCATTGTTGTTGTTGTTGGTGGCGAAACACTTCAGCAATGACGCGGGGTAAGCGGAGGTGAGCAGAAGAGGTGGGGAGAGGGCTATTGCGCAATCACTATCAGTGATCTGAAAATGTTCGGATAGGGCGTACACACGGAGCCGTTTGACCCCCCAAAGAGTTGCGTATACCTTTCTATCCACCCGTTATCGTTTCCTCAGTCGTTTCGTGCCGTATTCGGTCGTCCTCGTGTGGCCGAACGGTCTATATGACACTAAACAGTAACGCAAACGACCGAATTCGTCCTCGTGTGGCCGCAGCCTCAGATATGTGGGAAACAGATCTGTGGGAAACACTGGCAGTTAATGGACCAGCACCAGAGGTGTTCCCATACACACAGGCGTTGGAGCTGTTCTTCATGAAATCTCAGAAGGATGAAGTGCTCTGACAAACAGTGCCATCTTTGCGCAAAATGATTATACAGGAATGAAAAGTCAATAAATAAACATGTTGTTAAAACTTTTTTTTTTTTTTTTTCAGCTTTTAGTTATTATTCCAACAATTTGGAACAAACTGCCTAAATCATGCACGTCCGCCGAAACACTTCCTATTTTTAAAACTAAAATCGCACCTATTTGCCGCTGCTTACTCACACTACAGTATGCCTTTTTAGTCATGTTTTCTGTACCTGCTGTGTTTATTTATTAATTTCTTATGGCTCTATCTGCAGCTTTTCCGGAGTCATTTCTGTGGTTTAGACCAGGGGTTCCCAAACTTTGCCATGCCAAGGACCCCCATATAGCATTATCGTCTGGCGGGGACCCCCCTGTTGCAATTTTTTTTTTTAAATGATGAGTACATTATGATGGAAAATATGACAAATTAATCATACAGCTTAATACATTTTCTTAATATATATTTGTATTAATAATTAATAATCAGTTGTTCTTCAAAACAATTTTTGTATTTATCTTTTGTTTGTCATTCATTACATTGATTGTGTCTTCTGTTATAAACATTCTTAACACAATATTAAACAGTAATATCAACAGTAAACATATTTTAAAGCATTTTTAAAGTGATTTCTGTCTTTATAATATTATATAATTTTGAACAGTAATATGAACAATTAACATATATTTGTAGCATTTTTTAAAGCTATTTATATATAATATTCAACAGTAATATTAACAATAAACATATTTATATTCATATATATAAACAACAGTATTTGCTACATCCGTGCTCTCATCCAGCTGCAGAGCGAAATATTCACTAGCTCTCACTTGCTCCAAAAGCTGAGCAGATACTCAGTTTCACTCTCAGTAGCGGCAGCTCGATTCTGATTGGCTTGAAGGGCGGTCGTGTGATTTAAAATATTAATAAATAAAAAATATTAAAAGATTGGCATCAAAGGCCACATAGATTGATAGATATGCAGTTATTAATAACATCTCAAATAAAAAAAAAAATTAAAAATGTAACTTTAAAAAAAGAAAAAAAATTCCCCTTTCCCTCAAACTTTGCGTGACCCCCCTGGCGGCCCCCCGGGGGGTCGGGGCCCCACTTTGAAAAACACTGGTTTAGACTATTCTTATATAAAAGTGTACTCGTGTCAATAAAGGTTTTTTTAAAACACAACTGCTTCCGAGGTCGGTCTTATTTCTTAAGGTGGACTGAACCATGAGTGTGGAGTAACGTTGTATCTTTCATTTAAATGAACTGTAACCTTCACCTAGGTATGTAACAGCTGTTCTCAAATGAACAAGTGGAGTAAAGTTTAATATTTATAGTTTTATATATTTATAATGAGTTATAATGAGAGGTGATCAACGTGAATGCTCAGGTTCCACCTTAACACGCAGACACGTTGCTTCACCATGAGCAGAAACCTTTATATATACAGTCTATGGCAGAAACACTGAAACTCTTGTTAAGTTTCTCCATCGTTGTGTACAAACTGGATAAAACGCGGGCTTTTTGTTGTTGTTCAGGAGTTGATCCTGACTCTGCCCCCGCCTCGACGTAAGCGTGACGTATGCAGTGCTTTTGCTCTGGCCGGACAATTTTTTGGTGCTTGAAACAAACTGGATTCTGGAGCTAAGAGGCTGCTCCGCTGTGGTGTGAAGAGGAAAACCCGGTGCTTTTGAAGCTCCAGCTCCGAACCGGCCGTGAAACACCGTTGGTGTGAATGAGGTATTATTAATCCCCGTACCAGGTACTATACAATGCTGACGGGGGCGAGCCGTACGTTATTCACACGCTTATCCACACGTAAGTTATTCACGCGCTAATGCACACGCACGTCGTTCACGCGCATATGCACACGCACGTTATCAACACGCATATCTAAAGATAGCACTTTCAAAGCTACTCCACCGCCACGTGAGCGCGTACTTTGAGCGTACCTATGATACGTCTCCCTGACGTCTGACAATGTCGTGACGTCACCTGTATTGTACGTCAACCCATTACAAATTGATGGAGGCGTTGGCGCACGTTGACACGTTAGCTCTCCGCTCAGTTAGCTTAGATATCTGTTCTTTGGCACAAATCACACCTCATAGAATAGAGTGCTGACAGAGAGCACCGGAACGCCGCTCCAGCTCTTCAAATATTGCAGTACCCATAAGGAGCCGTACACATGCCGCAGTGTTTGCGTGGCTGTGTCTTGGGAGGGGTTGAGGTGATGTGCAACAACATTGACATTAACCTTTCTGTTGGTCGCTTGTTAGCAGACCCTTCACGTGATAGCATAGCAAACAGGTACAGGCAGGGCCCATCGTGATAGCCCTATAGTTTAAATATACTACCCACAAATAAACATATGGACATGGGTTACTATTTTAAAAAAAAATGGTAAATGTATTTAGGAACCTATCGATGTGATTTTAAGTGGGGGTGGATCTCAAATCCTCTAGGGGGTCCGGGGGCATGCTCCCCCGGTAAGATTTTGTTTTAAATGTTGGAGTTAAATGCATCAATCTGGTGCACTTTGAGGGGAAAATAAAGAGACTAGATATATGGGAACACCTATATGACACGGAACTGTATACATTTAAATAATCATAACATCAGGGCCATAACCAATAACATATCCAATATGAAAAAACACTGACACCCTCAAATAGAAATATGTGTTTACATAAATGGTGTTTGAGACCCACTGAGAACTTAGACTAAGTTAACTATCTAAACACTCCTTTTCCTCACCTGAGCTAAGGTTATCCCGAGCTTGAATGACACACAGAGACCAATCAAGGGCTTTGATTTATGATCTGTATGACAGTGGCCATGTCGGCAGGCAACATCATGTAGACAGCCAGTCACCCTGTGTGAGGCAGACCATATCATGTAGACAGCTAGTCACCCTCTGTGAGGCCAGAGGTTTTGGCGGCTGGTCCATGTTAACCAAATTGCCAATAAAAGGGGTCCTTCACTTTGATTTCCATCTGCTTTTTGTATTGGAATTAGTTTTGGGTTGTACCAACGTCCTCTTGTGATGGGGTATTTTCCCAAATTTGGCACAAATGTCTTCTTGGACTGATGTTGAAGTGACTGTGACCTCACAAGGTTCAAGCCACATTCAAGCATTCTGACACCAAACATGACATTTTCAAAGGTATAATAGGGTAAAATAATGAAGTGATAATATTTTGGATAGACTTATGTTTATCTAAAGGTTTAAAACAATATTTAAGTTTATACAACCTTGGGGCAATAGTTTCAGTTTCACCTATGTGCAAATGCTTTAATTAATTGAAAAACTGATATGGAACTTCTTTGGTAATATCCAGGATATTTTGTAGCTTATTAATGATGTGTTGGGATAATTGCGATCTTTGCCTCTGACCTCCTAACCTCTTTGTGTACGTCCAGGTCTCTGCTGGAGTCCACACACTCTCCTGTCGTGTTCTGCCACAACGACTGTCAAGAAGGTAAAACATACAGACGCCAAGGGGCCCTATCTGCTTTACACATTTAAAATTTGTCATCAAATATTAACATGTTATTGCTGCTTTCAGGAAACATCCTGCTGCTGAATGGCCGCCAGAGCTCAGACAAACAGAAGCTAATGCTTATTGATTTTGAGTACAGCAGCTACAACTACAGGTAAGATAGCAGCTCTGGAACACAGATTTCTATAAAAAGGTCCTACTTTCAAGTATTGTCTGTTTATCCAAAGCCTGATATCAAGTATTCCTCTCTGCCATTGAGCTCTGTTTTTGTCCGAAAGTGTAGGAACTGAATATCAATTGTATTCAGTCCCAAATATAGACACCCAGTTTTAGTCCTTTTTCTTGGAATGCGTTTAATCTAAAATAAATATTTTTAAAATCTAAAATAAATAACTTTTAAGAAAACATCAAGGTTGTCTTAATCAATGTATCTGATGTTGAAGCTTAATTGTTCTTTTGTTGGCTGAACAGACCTCCCAGTGACATTCTGTATCACTAAGATTTATTTTATATGTGAGCCAATGCTTGAATCTTGCAATCATTGTCAAACCCAACCATGTGACATAATGTTTGTTTGGTAGTTTGGAAGCTACGGGTGTGGCAGGTAAAATTCCCTGAACACACCCGCAAAGCCTGCACTTGTAGTTGGAAAGGTGCCATTTGGCATATTTTCGAGAGGGGTCTGGAGTCATTGTATGCAGGCCCACCCCTCCCTACACGCAGATCACGCAGACTGCGGAGGGCACCTCATCTGAATCACAAATGTGGCGCACTTCAGCTTATGCGCAAATGCGCCGCAATTCTGTCGACGCTCCCGACACAGAGGGCCTCATCACATAACTTTGCGTGGGGCCACAAGTTGGGCAGGGGCAGCCCTGATTGTATGGGAAACAGCATCGAACACTCTGGCGTGAGATCTCAGAAAATATCATGGGAGCCTGCCTGCAGACCTCCACTCTCAGGACAGTTCCGGTGCAGACCTCCACTCTCAGGACACCTCCACTGTCAGTACAGGAAGTGCACGCTCAGAATTCCAAAATAAAATCCCCACTATCAGTACAGTGCCACTTTCCAAACAGGAATGCACGCAAATACAAAATAAAATCGGATCGTGACACTTATTATATACATATGTATATATATTAGGGGTGTAACGGTACACGTACCGAAATTATTCGGTACGGGCCCTTCGGTTCGGTACCGAAGTGTACCGAACGCATATAACGTTAAACGTAAAAAATTGAGAACGTGAACAACTTATTGGAAGTAATCTCAGGTGCTGCGTCGCAGCATTCAGAGTAATTTGCACCCATTGTGATCAACGCGTCATAGAGCGAGCCAGTCATTTCATTGGACGAGCTGGTCAGAGGGATGCGTTCAAATGTAGTCAGTAATTTGAGAAACTGTCGAAATGGCGAACGCAGATAAAGTTGAGCTCGAAAATCCTCCAGCATCATTGAAGTCTCCGGTTTGGGAACATTTTGGTTTCGCAGTTACGTACAAGGATGACGGACAAAGACAGGTGGACCGAACCAAAGCGGTTTGTCGGCATTGTTCAACTAAAATTGGTTACGCGGCTGGCAATACATCAAACTTGCACACTCATTTGAAAAGGCATCACCCGAACGTGAATATCACCGGTACCAAAAGACTGAAGTGCAAACCCAACTCCCACTAGCATTTTAGCCTCCACCACTCGCAAAAACTTCAGACCGATCCAAAGCTATTACAAACGGCAAATATCCTTATGTTGCCATGTTAGCAAAGCGCTACCTGGCTGTATCTGCTACTACTTCTGTCCCTAGCGAGAGGGTGTGTTCTCCACAGCAGGAGACATTGCTAGTGCCAGCAGATCTGCCCTTTCGGAAAGCAATGTGGACAAGTACATTTTTCTTTAAAAAAACATGAAAATACAATGACAAGCAAGTCCTAATGTCAAACTGGCTGCTTAGGTACTAGTACAGTACAGTTCAAATACAAATTATTTCAGTTCATCGAAAAGCTGCACCTTAATGTTTATTTTATTATATTTTATATTTATTTGAGTGAATATTCATAGTTTAATAATAATTAAAAACCCAAAACTAATAGTTTATGTTTTGTGAGTACTAGTACAGTAAAGTTCAAATACAGATTATTTCAGTTCATCGAAATGCTGCACCTTAATGTTTATTTTATTATATTTTGTATTTATTTGAGTGAATACATTATTCACAGTTTAATAATAATTAAAAAAATATATATTATGTTTTGTGATAATTTTTTCTGCTGTACCGAAAACGTACCGAACCAAACCGTGACCTAAAAACCGAGGTACGTACCGAACCGAAATGTTTGTGAACCGTTACACCCCTAATAAATATATATATATATATATATATATAGACACCTTGTATTGTAGTTACTATCAGTAAAGCCGCAGCGCCACTTTCCGAACAGGAAATGCACGCAAATACAAAATAAAATCGTACTCAACTTATTATATACATAAAGTATATAGATAGAAAAATAGGGACACCTTGTATTGTTTACTCTCAGTACAGCACCACTTTCCGAACAGGAAATGCACGCTAATACAACATAAAATAGCACTGACACTTATTATATATAAATATATAGATATATTTATTTATATATATAAATACGACATCTTGTATTTTAGTTACACCCGCTAGACAACAGTGGAAGGTTCGAGAAACAACCGTGTTTGCCGGGTGCACCGCTGGGGAGGTTCCAGCTGGGAACCTCCACCCCGCTGCAGGACCCGTGGGACCCCTGGACGGTGCGTCTTGCAAAATCCGTTAATATATGGATGAGTGTGGGGGGGGGGGGGCTGGACACAGGCCGTGGGGGGACACCCGAGGCCGGGCAATGTCCCCGGTAGAAACCGGGTGAAATAGCCAAAAAAATTATTAAACCGGGGAAAAGTGAAAAAAAGTGTCCGAAAATAGGCACTCGTGAGGCGGGCAGAGTCCCCTGTCAACTCCCGTTACATTCCTCCATGGTGTCATTTGAGCGAAACACTTTTACGAGAACCAGACTGGGGGGGGGTCAAAAGGGCTTGACGAAGGCCGACCCAAAGTGCACGGTGGTCGCACTCATCACCTCCGTGATGAGTCCCCATTGTGATTTGAAAACTTCCATCAAACGAGTCCTTCGGTGGGCGGGAAAAAAACGCGTCGGAATCGTCACTTCCTGTACTGACAGTGGAGGTGTCCTGAGAGTGGAGGTCTGCACCGGAACTGTCCTGAGAGTGGAGGTCTGCAGGCAGGCTCCCATGATATTTTCTGAGATCTCACGCCAGAGTGTTCGATGCTGTTTCCCATACAATCAGGGCTGCCCCTGCCCAACTTGTGGCCCCACGCAAAGTTATGTGATGAGGCCCTCTGTGTCGGGAGCGTCGACAGAATTGCGGCGCATTTGCGCATAAGCTGAAGTGCGCCGCATTTGTGATTCAGATGAGGTGCCCTCCGCAGTCTGCGTGATCTGCGTGTAGGGAGGGGTGGGCCTGCATACAATGACTCCTTCTTTAATTCACATACCAAAACACAACCGCTCTCACACAAAGGGGCAGAGTTTAAATTTGACTCCGTTAAGTGTGATTATTAAACCATGATTATATTCAAATCCTCCATTTGCTTCTACCATGTGTACTAGGATGAACATGTATTTAAGAAGAAGTATTTGAGAGTAAGTGTTTTTGCACACTTTGTCAATGAAATACATCTATAAATATTAGGGCTGTCAAACGATTAACATCTTTAATCAGATTAATCACATCTTAAAAATTAATTGATCATGATTAATCACCATTCGAACTATGTCCAAAATATGCCATTTATTTATGTATATTGTTGTGGGAATGGAAAGATAAATGAAAGAAGGCGGATATATCAATTTAACATACAGTATCTATGTTTATTATAAAAAATGTCTGCGTGTCAAAATGAAAGACAGCCCACACACCTATCAATCATCAAACCATGGGGTCTTAATTCATTACGTGTTGATTTCTATCAACGGGGAGTACTTCAGGAAAGTCCCCCGGGGGGGGGGGGGCTAGTGGAGTACTTCGTGACTACAGAGTGTGAACGTTGTGATCAGCTGTTTTAGCGCAGTTCTCCAGTGAAGGGGGGAGTCTCCCTCTGCAGCCGGTTGGCGTAGTTTTAGCACAGTAGCACAGTTCCGTTGTACAGACCGACGTTAACAGCAGCCCTGTCTGTGCACACGGAGACCGACTCTGTCGTCCGGTGATCTAACCGCCTTCTGGAAAAGCTTCACAAGTACGTCGGTACGCAAATGCGCTTTGTGACACAAGTGACGGTACGCATTTCAGATTACGCACATAACCTGCGTACCAGTTATGTGCACCCCTGTACCAGAGCCATATTATTACTATTATATGGCTTTGCCCTGTACTCCAGCAAAAGTATTCTGCGTCGGGACTTCCTGCAACAACACCACGCCGTTATCAAAGATGTTCTATTGAGAAGACGATCACTACGTGACAAAAGTTTTCAAAACCGTGGCTACTGAAATCAATCTTACTAACTTCTGTCTGTGCAATTTACTCCGCGTGAGTTGGCAGACTTTATTTTGCTTACTTTAAAGGGAAATGGAAACACTTTTCAAACTGCTTTCCATGCGACAATATTACCATTAGGAAATGTATTTATCTAGTCTATTTCCAATGTAAACGATCGAGATACGCGAATTTACTTTTTGAAATACGTGCCTAATGACCATGGGCGCTTCCATTGCTCCGGGACTTTTCCAGTGACGTCACTGATTGGGTACGGCTTCCTGGGCCAAAGCTCAATAACAAACAACATGGCGTGCAATGCACCAGTAGTTTACATTACAAGAAAACGGTCGTCGTCAGGAGTTTATTGTATTGCCCCAGGCTGCACAAATGGATTTTATACAAAGAAGGAAGAAGTACATTTCCATAGGCTGCCACTAAAGGATGAGAAGCTGCTCAAAGTCCAGTCTGGATGCCTGGTTCAATACAAAACATTGGATTTGAAGCCAGGATCTGTTCCCACAATATTCGATTTCTCAACGTATGCAGTCGGGAACACCGACCGTCCCAGCACGTCGGCCGCGCAAGACAATGACAGTGTCAACAAACGTAAAGTTCGAGCCACCAAACGAGTTGCTTCAGCTGCCGAGAGAGAGGTACATATTGCAGCACTACCAGATTACTAGCTCACACATGTATTTACTGACACAGTGTGACCTTATTAATTAACGCAATCGCGTCCAAACTAAATGGTAGCTATTATTATGACGCACAATAGAGAATTGGGGGTGTTCTATAGCTCAACTAATTAAACTGGCATACACACGCTCATCTGTCGAAAACAGCCCTAAAAAGGCTAGTATTGCTATTGATGGATGGTATTGCAGGACCCAGAGCGCACGGAGCACAGAGCGGACAGCAGATAACGGAATTGCAGTTGTATTGCTTATAGATTATCAGAACATTTCAAAGGGGACACAGCCCCATTGGATATTAACCTATGGATTAACTACATCATCGTTTTTATCGTTGTAATGCCATTGAAGACCAGTTTAGACCAGACAATGAGGAAGGTAAGCCGTTAGCCTGGCGTATGTTAGTACCTAGCGCCACTTGTTTTGATGTACGTTTTTGTGGATAACCTCGCGAGTTTGTATCTTTCAGTGTTGAGGTGGGCACCGTTAGATTCTGTGTCTCCTTGCGATCATAAACGATGTGTTGGATGTGCGGCTAGGATAAGTAATAAGGGAGCTAGGAGTGATTTTCGGTGCAGTAATAGGTTAGCATTTTCGCTCGGGGCTAATTCAGAGGCTCACTGTTAGCATTGTGTTTTTTTTTATTTTTTTATTCCGGATCGTATGCCACTCTATTCGACCGAATCGGTTCATAAGCATAGGCCATGGGATGCCTGGTAACTGTAGATGCTTCCACATCAATGTCATCTCCCGACGAATAGTCAAATTCATCGTTCAAAACGTCGATCTCATTGCAAAATTCCTCCATCGCTGCCATATCTGCTACGTTGTGTTGACTTCAGGTGGAGCGAAAACACAGCCAGTGACGTCACCATTTGGGACTCCCCTAATGGCGGCGGCCTGGTCCCAGAATTCCCCACCCGGCCGGCGGATAATTAATTTTCTTTTGGCGAGTAATATCATATACAATAAATATTACGATCAATATCCATTGTAAAATGAATAAACTACCGGAATATTATAACTGTAATTGGTGTTTCCTTTCCCCTTTAACATCATTTTTCATGGTGGGGCTAAGCCATTTCTTGGTATGGGTGTAGCCTACCCCAGCCATACCCTGGCGCTGCCACTGGTGGCATGTATGGGGCGGGCCATTCTGCACATGCGTTAAATGCGTTAATTTTGACAGCACTAATAAATATACATTTATGAAAGAGTTCAAATTGGCCCTTTTTGGGGGGTTTTCCCTTCAGTGTATTCTATAGGTTTTGTGAATGTACATGGTCTGCAAGGCTATAATCCCTATGTTCCCTCCAGAGGGAGTTACCCTCCCCCTGCCTGTAACGCCTCCATTGGACTTCTTTGTTTACTTCAGTAACATGGTGACTATGTAATATTTGCGTTTCTATCGTCGAGCGCTCCAACACAATGTATGTGAAAGGCTAAGGGGCAGGACATCTCTAAGGGTCGGCCAGCTAACCAATCAGAGCAGACTGGGCTCTGGTTTCAGACAGAGGGTGAAAAGAGGTGCTGCAGTATGAGAAAAATAAAGAGCTTTTTGAACATTAAAGCATGGAGACAGATCAAAGTAGATAGCGCAATATGTTCTCATCAAATGTATTATCCACCGCAGCCTGAGGCACTGCTAATTAATTCTCCTTCCACTGCTGCGTCACTTATTTTCATCCTCATGCCAGATCTTTGCCTCCCGACTAACCTTGGCTTTGCAATCGAGAGATATGTGCAAGGAGTGTGATAGTCGCAGAATGTGGAAGAGGCAGTGAGAGACAAATTGAGATAGAGTAACCCAGATGTTAAGGTAGAAAGGAAGCATAATCTGAAGGAAAACAAAAGGGGAAGAATGCAGCCTCGCTTTGTATCTGTCTTCCATCATGGCCACCTCCCTCTGTTATATTATTCACTGCAGCTGTTATGTAATAGGAATTTGGCAGGGCAATGAGGACACACAGGAGGCAAGGAAAGGCTGTCAGTGTAACAAATGGTGATGATAGTGCTCTGGATTTCCTCTACAGTCTGGTACAAAGGACTAGGTTAGGATGAAATAGAATAATGGGACTGTAGATTTGTCAGCACCTTGGTTTAACTGCGGTTGAGTCTGGTTATGTGATTTTTTAAATGAGTCATTTGATGGGAAACAGCGCAGAACGCGCTGGCCTTGACTTGCGGTTCTTCTCAGACAAAAGTCTCTCTCTCTGTCCCCACACTGAGGCAGAAACACCCCCACCCCCCTGCAGCTCCCTCAGCGTGGCCCCTTTAAGTCTCCTCATATGTTGCGGCTAACACGTGATTCTCTTTGCAGAAGTGACTCACCAAGCACGTGTACCATATAGCTGCAGGAAGAACACGCCCACAAATAGAAACACTTACTGTGGAATTTGTTCTCTTTGTCTCACATGAGCTAGAAACAGAAGGGGATGAGCCCAGTTTATTGACTGCTGATAACTGTGTGGGAATCAACATGCTAAAGTGGTGCTTTAGAGCATTAACACACACACCTACGGCCCATTTGTTCTAAATCAGATCAAGGTTCCTTCTCAAATAGGTGCTTACATTGTAAAATAAACATCCTTTTAATTGAGTATGGATTTGTCATGTCTGCTGCTGTATGAATCATACAGCAGCAGACATGACAAATGACAAATGGGAATCATTGATTCCCATCAGACACTAGCAATGGGCTGTGTGGTACAAGGTCCAACACTCTCGTCTAGACCTGGGGGTTTCAAAGTCTAACGCCCCCCCTTCTTCATCTAGATAACTACAGCTCCTCAATACTCCCAACTCACGTTGTACCAGTTCCTATAGAGCGGTGCAGTGATGGCCTATTTTTGTAGACTGACCCTGAAGCAACATATTTGTGGGTTATAAGCAACATATTTATTCTATGACTCTAAGTACATATATACATACATACGTCATTAATCAAACATTTGATTGAATTACACATGGCACTAGGAAAAAAGTACACTTTTGTTCTTCTCAATTATTGAACAGAAGTATTCATGAATGTAAAGACATCATCAGCATAACTGTTTCTCTCCATGTGTTAACCTTGCAGGGGATTTGATATTGGCAATCATTTCTGTGAATGGATGTACGACTACAACTGTGAGGAGTTTCCTTTCTTCAAAGTCAATGCTCAGGCCTACCCTTCAAAGGCCCAGCAGGTGTGTATGATGTGTTTTCACAACAATGTCTTGGTCATTTGGCTTGTTGTCTACTGTTGACTGATGGCGACTCTTTACCTCTCGGTTCAGCTGATCTTCATTGAAAGCTACCTGTGTGAGTCTGACCAAGGTTTTGACAACCTGAGTGAAGAGGACCAGATGAGGCTGATGGAGGATCTGTATGTGGAGGTCAACAGGTGAGCTCTCTTGCATGACCGTGGGAACTGACAAGAGATGACAGTGAAACACATTACAATAAAGACCATGTGTTTTTAAATAGGTTCTCCCTGGCGTCCCACTTTTTCTGGGGTTTGTGGTCCATCATCCAGGCCCGGCTATCCACCATCAAGTTTGGATACCTGGTGAGTAAACATTGTTTGTGTTTTTCTACTTTAAATGGTGATGTAGATAGTAAAGAAGTATATACTTCCCTAAGTAAGCTGTGTTGGTTCAGGAAGATATGCACAGTCCTGGAGGGTGAGGCAGTGTCAATAGTTACTGCAAAGAACAGGTCAGGTCATGTCAGCCTGACACAGAGCAAGGTCGACTTTGTCACAGCTATTAGGTTGACCCAATCCTGTGAAATAATCAGAGGTGGGAGTAAGTCCTACATGTGCAAGTCATGAGCAAGTCTCAAGTCTCGACCTACAAGTATCAAGCAAGTCCCAAGTCTCTGTGGTGAGGGTCAAGCAAGTCGAGGCATACAACAATCTGATGAATAAGCCCATTGTCCGCATTTCAATCAGTTAAAAGACAGTGGTTATGGAAATGGATTCAACCCACACTATGATCTTCATTACATACACAGTTAATCATTTGAAATCTAATTTAGACCGATGACAATCATATTAGATTCATATTAACCCTAGAAAACAAACAAAAACAAACAAAAACAACATCATTAAAACATTTAAACAAACTACTAAAAGTAGATGAACTACATTATTCAAAAGTTTACAGTAACTTCTGATAAAAACACAGGGGAAATAAACGAGGCATCTCTTTTCCTCTCTCTCTCTCTCTCTCTCTCTCTCTCTCTCTCTCTCGCTCTCTCTCTCTCTCTCTCTCTCTCTCTCTCTCTCTCTCTCTCTCTCTCTCTCTCTCTCTCTCGCTCTCTCTCTCTCTCCTGACAGCCCGTCAGTATCAGGGTTAGTCAAAATGAATCCCTTGGCGGTTCTAGTGTTCATTAACCGTTTTGTCTTCTCTTTGCTTAATCGATTTGAAACCAAGTCTAACGTAGCTTAAACTTAGCGTTAGCTTTCTAGCTAACACAACACATGCACGCACCTTTCTCTGTGGGGTTTTTTGTAGTGACGAATGAAGTTGGATGTTGTGGTGGTCCTGTCACTGATCTTTATGCTGCAGACCCTGCATACCGCTGTTCTCTTCTTATTAGTGTCATCGACAACATAATCCTTGAATCCAAACTTCACTATTTTTGGAGTAAAGCTAGCTGCTGCCGTGTTAACTGAGACTCCTGTCTTCTAGTGGCGCATGGCGCTATAATCACGTTTTTCGAAAAAACTAAACGTAATATCTCACTGCAAAAACAAACGCCAATATTTCATTTTAAACAGTCAAGTCCTTTCAAGTCATCTGTCTCAAGCTTGAGTCAAGTCTAAATGAATACCAAGTCCAAGTCAAGTCTTTTATCAATGTTAGTCAAGCAAGTCTCAAGTCAAAAAAATATGCGACTGGAGTCTGACTCGAGTCAAGTCATGTGACTCGAGTCCCCACCTCTGGAAATAATCAGTGTTGGGCAAGTTACTTCCAAAATGTAATATATTACATATTACTGTCTTTTGAAAGTAATAAGTTACATTACAATATTACTGTCTCTGAAATGTAATGAGTTACACTACTTTTTAGTTACTTTTGAGTTACTTTCACCAAAATAACCGCAAAAGAATGGCTAGGTATTTTAAATGCTAAAATGTAGTTTAGTGCAGCTCATTATACATCCAGTGAAGGGCGATGTGGTTTAGCATAACAACTGTGTAGGCCCTTAAGGCTACTAACAACTTGTATTACACGGCTTAGTTGAATACTCGATTCTGATTGTAAATTCTTAACATGTGACGCGTTGTTAATACAGCAGCACAGACCACTGTCAAGGACTATAACGAAGGTTGCTAAGGAGGATGAAGAAAGAGAAAGGAAAAGAGGTTAAAAGACGGAGCGCTGGACGTCAGATAAATCACCAGAAGAAGGCAGACAGGAAGTGAATAATAACAGGACACGGAATGGGCTCTGTAGTGTGTTTAGTATATGGCTGTGTGCAGGCCCGGCTCCAGAACAACATGACTCCGGGTGCATCTGAGATTACAGGGGGCGCAGCAGTAGCAGGTTTACATGAGCAATAGTGGCCGGCAACAGCAATGAAAAATAGCATTGATGGTCCCAATGAACAGGTTATGGCCTTTGTTATGTTTTGAAACCAAGCAACTGAGAACATTTCAAGTGAGTTAAAAGTGCAATCCTGAAATATCTCATATACTCCAAAGTGGACTGTGGCAAAGAAAAGCACAACAGCTTCAAAGCTACTGATAAAACAAATGAGAAGATATTTTAAATCAAGGCACATATGATTTGAACCAGCTCATGGTTTGAAATGGCAAACATTCAAAAGCAAAAGTATTATTAAAACCATGTACTACATCATCACCTTGGTCCCATCATATACTCTGGGGAGAGAATATTTACTGTGCTTGAAAACTGGTATTACATCATCATCATGTGAGGTTGAATTTGTGACCTGGACATCATTTCAGCTGCAACATTAGCTTGTTGATAAGCTTGGGATATGAGATATTTTTGTAGCCATTCGTGGTGAAGGCATCTGTGCTATTGTATGCATTATGTTTGACCAACATTTCTACAGGCAAGCAGAATATGGCACTATTTTCACATATTCTAGCCCTTGTCTATTTGTATACCACGAGCTGTAAAATGACCGCCTAACCCCACTGTACAGGCGGGTACTTGTTTAGATCTACCTGGGCAGGCTCTGTTTCGCCGTGGTATCCTGGCTCGCACCTGCGGGCCGCAGAGGGGCGGCGTAGTTTCGGGCGATGAAGAGTGCTGCTCCGGGGTTGAGGGCGGCAGTCAGGCGGGAGTAAGCTCGTGTCCACAGCGGAGGGTAACGTCATGTCCCCATCCGACCTGTTGCTACGGTCTGCAGTAGATGCAGTGTTGCTGGCGTTTAGTGATGGTTGCTTTAACCATGTTCGTATAAATGATTATCCACAGATGTGTGTCACTGCTGGGGAAGCACTTTGGAAATGATGCACGCGCAGCGGAGCAGGTCACGCGCACCTGACACCATTTGTTGTTTGTATTTTTCGCTCCGTCCTCTTTTTGAATAGAGGGTGCATAACATTCAACTGCCCCGAAGATCCCGACGCGAAGCCTGAAGAGTAAACACCAGGTTTATCTACCCGCACAATTTGTCTCTGGTGTCGGAATGTCGCGCTATGTTAGTACATTATTAAAAAACAAAACACCATTTCATTTCGGGTTGAAATGTGTTGTAACTGCGTTACTGAGCATTGTAACGGGTAATATATTACCCACATTTCATTAGTAATGCGCAGGGTTGGGTTGTAACGGAATACATGTAACGGCGTTACGTAATCAGAATACAAAAATCAAGTAACTGTATTCAGCTCGCGTTACATTTGAAAAACGAGTAATCTGATTACAGTTACTTTCGTAAACCTGAAGTGAATACATTTTGGATTACTTATTGGAATTATTGGTGGAAAGATTTCCTCACAACATTTAATATTCAAGTAGTAACAGCGGAATCATCACAGCGCACAAAACCTATTACCGCCGCAGATGGACTAAAATAGCGTTTGAAAAAAAATCGCAGGTCCGCTCGCTCTGAAACAATAACAACGAAACATGGAGGAACAAAAGTCTGCGTTTAAATCGCATGTGTGTGTGTATAGGTGTGTGTGGTTAAAACACATCAGCCTGCGGTCGCTCTTTAGCCTTACTAATGATTATTTCTGAAGGTACACACAGTGAAGGCGGTGCGTGAAAGGCGGTGCGTGAAAGGCGGTGCGTGAAAGGCACTGCGCGGCGCACTCGTCTTCTCAGAGGCTGAGTTAACCCTCCCGCTGCCTCCTGGCGCTGCAGAGAGGTCATGAAGTGAAGGAGGTGTTCCTTCTATAAAACAGCTGTGGGCAGCAGATACTGTGAGAGTCACGGACATGAATACATAGATCAAGGCAGACTGGTGCACACTCTCCTGTTTTGCCAATCCGGTGCTTAAACAAATATAGCTCTACACCCCTGGCCGAAATGTCCTTAAAATGAAGTCCGAGTTCCACATTTTAATTCATGTCCTGCTAACACTGACAGGACAGAAGGCGACACGCCCGTTCTAAGCCGTGTCCCTCACTCTCCTCACGTCCCAAGCAGCATCCTCAAAAAGTGTATTATGTTGTTACATCGTTTCAGATGTGATGTTTCAGTCGTGCTCTTGATAAGCCATTAAAACAGTAAAAACACGTTCAGTTTCCTTTTGCTTTTGGTGTCTCCTGTTCACCAAAACATACCCACCTGTGATGGAAAAAGAAAGTAATCTAAAAGTAATCTGATTGCGTTACTTTTTTAAGAAACGTAACTGTAACTGTATTCGGATTACTTTCAGAGCCATGTAATCAGTAATCAGTAACTGATTACATTTACAAAGTAACCCTCCCAACCCTGGTAATGTGTTACATTACTTCGTTACAGCAAAAAGTAATATATTACTGTAACTCTGTTACTTTTGTAACGCGTTACACCCAACACTGGAAATAATACATATAATGTAATTAGGTAGGGATCCCTCTCCAAGCATGTGCAATAGATGTTGTGTGTACAGAATAAACCTGTTAACAAAATTAAAACACAGACAATCTATGTGACAAAAATGACAATGTGAATACATATGATGCAAATTGGATCCTGGAGCATGTTAATCATCTTCCAGGTGTAAAAAACAATAGTAGAATTAATAATACCAAAACGCAAGTAGTAATAAAAACAATATTAATACAACTCCTATAACTCTTAGAATATGACAAATAGAAGTAGCCGAGGGCAGTTAACAATATGCATCCATGGGACATGCATGCAAAGATATTAGGACTTAGGACTACTTATTGAGACAAGCCCCAGCCAGCCCTAACAAGCTTTATCTAAGAAGAAAGACTAAAGCTTACAATACTCTTAAATGTAGAGAGGGTGTCTGCATCTCAAACACAAACTGGAAGCTGGATCCACACAACAGGAGCTAGATAGCTGAAGGCTTTGGCTCCAGCTTCTGGAGACCCTAAGAACTACTAATAACCTGCATTATGTGTGCACAGTGCTCTAGTGAGGCAGTAGCGTACTATGAGCTCTAACGTTCTGATGATGCCTCAACATTAAAAGCTTTGTGGGTGAGGAGCATTTTTTTTAATTCCATTCTTTATTTCACACAGAGCACCTGCAGAAAAACAAGTTTTAAGCAAATTATTGGGACAGCTTAATAACAAGGAATTACAATAATAGCTGGCACAATAGCACAATAACTACGTTTCTTCTGTGTTCAACAACATACAATTGAAAGTTTATGGAGTGTTTCCTGATGACTTTTCAATATTTAAGGTGAATACAATAGGTCCGAGTACAGTACCTTGCGAGACCCCATTCATTACTTAGAGCAGCGGTCCCCAACCTTTTTTGCGCCACGGACCGGTTTCATGTAAGAAAATATTTTCGCGGGCCGGCCTTCAACTTGTGGGGAGAAATCAGTCGGAAGTCGCAACGGCTCATTTCTAAATAAACGTGGATTTGATAAAAAAAATTGTTGTTCGGGTGTTTTGTTTGATTGTTTGAGTCTTGGCTTTCAGAATATGAAACTTTTATTTCCAAAATCACACGATAAATACATATTTGAAGCTTGTAAAGGGAAGATGACAGCTCTCACTCGCCACTCTGCTCTTCCTTAGCGCCGCCCCCCTCCCTCCGCTGAAATTATGAATGTAAGGCGTATAGTAATCATAGATAACACGGCAGGGTCCGTTACAGTTTGTTTTCATCTGATTTCAAATAAACAAAGTCTTGGCTTTCAGAATATTAAACTTGTTTCGGCAAATTCAGATGATAAATACAACTTTGAAGCTTGTAACGGCATAATTACAAGCGGAGAACGGAGTAACTTGACGTTGAAGCAGGCACAACAACAGCCGGTGTTTCTCGTGAGTGTTTTCCAAACACAATACACACAAACGCAAAAATATACACACACACGGACCAGACCGGTGGTTGGGGACCACTGACTTAGAGCAGTGCTTCTCAAAGTGTGGTCCGCTGACCACTGGTGGTCCGTGAGCGCCCCCTAGTGGTCTGTGAGTATATTGGTAACATTTCACATTTTAAATAAATAAATAAATGTAAGTTTTCCGCACTCTCGCAGGAATATCTCCGCAATGGAACAAGCTTAAGTTTAACTTTCTATTGCATCATAAATCCCAGGGCAACACATTCGTCACACATGTTGCCACTTGTTTGTACCATTTTCAGGCGATTTATAATCTGTTCTAGAAAAACGATGTGTTTTGGGATATTTGTGGAGTTAGGTGGTCCGTGAGTGTTTTTTTATTGGTTAAGTGGTCCTTGGTATGAAAAAGTTTGAGAAACACTGACTTAGAGGATTCATCCTTAACATGTTCAAACTCGCTCCGAATATTAAGCCCTAAACCACTTTAGCCTTGTTCCTTGTATGCAAATAAGTGCACATAACCAATGTGTTTTGTTTAGTTATATGCACATATAGATATGTCACATTAAAACTTAAAGTCCTTCAATTACTCAAAGGCCAAAATAAGTGCATCACTCAATGCGTAGGCTTTAATTGTGAAATATCCCAAGGAAATGTTTAATTGATGATAACTTAACAGAAGAAGTTGTCCAAGAAGTAGTATTTTAGTAATTAGTAAAAACATTATTTCGCATTTTCTTTATTCTGTTAAAGAAAGAAATAGAACTGAATGGAGAGTATTATAGGACTCTGCTATACTGATTTTGGTAATGTTGTATAATTCTGAATCTTTCTTTTAGTTATAAGATTCCAAGTAAATGCAGTTGTGTGCAGATATGAATAACATCATCGATATTTGACTGTGTTGCAGGATTATGCCCTGGCCAGATTTGATGCCTACTTCCAGCAGAAGAAGATATGGGCTAACGGAGCAAAATAAATAGATGGACTGACATCCCATCCAGCCAAACAGCAGGTGGAGCACATGCAGGCTGATGGAGACTTCACCATCCGCGCTTCACTTATATTCCATGCCTCGACAGAGTTGCTGGCTGGCCGACTGGCCGCTGTTGGTGTTGTATTGACCAAAGCCAAAACTTGATCACGTGGCTAAGTGCTTAAGGTACGCCCCAAAATCTATTGCAGCTCAAAGTTTACACTGTGTAACTCCCTGAGAGCCAAAAAACCACTGACTACTTACCTTCATCCCTTGTCAGAACTGCTGTCTGCTTCTGCCTTTTTTCAAACCATTTTACTAACACAAGGGTTTTGAGCAGGAGAGAGGTGGGAACAGCTAGATTTGAAATATTAACATTGCATCAATGTAAATGAATTGATCATTCCCTTATGGAAATGTTCTGCTGGGAATAACCAAAATGTGAACTTTGCTTGGTAGATTCCTGCTTATTATAGCCGCCAGTTGCCAACTATGTATATTATATATAGACCCCCAATGTGCCAGTAATCTGGCCTTGTCTGTTACTGATGGTGAAATCATGACTTGATTTACAGGTCAGGTTGAATCTACACTTATAGGTATTACACTTGCTGTTTATTTGATTTGATTTGTTTAAATGGTTGCATAATAAATGTTATTCAGGCCAGGGCAAATATCGGAATCGTGTACATTTTCAAGTATGTGAATATTTGAGTTCCCTTTTCTGGGTAGCTTCTTACCTCCACCAAATCAAAAAAAATCAAAAACATGAATTTCAGGTATTTCCAATAAATTAGATCTGTTTATCTTTGGATTCCTAAAGAGTTAAAATGTATGGTATTTTTATAAATCACTGTGAAGTAGATATCTTCATGTAGTTTACACATTACCATTTGCATTGTCTGCTTTGGCGAAGACATTCCAGCCATGCTTTATAAGCTTTGGAAAGTGTTGCTTAACACTAGGGAGCTAACTGACCATATATTTGTTTTTTTACTTTTATATATTATCCATGATTTCAAGAAAACATCACACAGTTCCCATATAAATGGTATCTTTTTGTGTTAATTGATTCTTTAGGGATGTCATGGGTCATTGTACCCAGACGTGCCCATCCAGAATAATGACACACACGCTCACATCATAGCACAGCTGACCAGCTCGATTCTCCCTCACCGCACCGAGTCATTATTTGTGCTCCAACTATGCTATTGTTCACAGATTGACAGATTCATCAAATTATGCTAACAGCCTTCTTTTGGCATTTAACCACACATACATATCTTGAATTTCAGTTTCTGGACACCATCTAATTTTTCTGATTATTTATTTTGTCCTGATCAGTATTCCTCTTTCCACCCAAATTAGAGTCATTAAAAGCGAGCCTGTTTGCTCACCATTTCAGTAGCAGTGCTTTTAAGACCTAATTCATGAATGCTATATGTGACAGTAAAGCTTTTCATGCTAAAACATATGATCTAGCATACAGTATAACATGTGGAAGGTGCAGGATCTGGTTAAAAAAAAAGAACTAAATTAGCCTATCGCTCAACAACCCTTTTAGCAAATGTAGCTGATGCTCAAGCTTTCTTTTCATTTAAAAATCCAAACAGTAGATTAAACACTAACATTTGTTTTAATTTTAGAATTGATGGTTCTCTAAAGTTGTAGAATAAAGCAAATATTAGCCAGGGTCCATCGATTCTGATTACATTAATGACAACTGATGCGAGCCGATTTGGCTAGCTAGCTAATTTGGCTAAGGATTTTTGGGAAATGCTATTTCTGGCTACGGCCAACTTGTTTTAATACAATATCCCCTGTAAAAAGGGGTTCTAATAATGTACTTGAAAGCTACACACCTCCTAATGATGCATGTATAGAAATAAAAAAGCAGCAATATAAGAGAAAATACCCTTATAACTTTCCTAAAGTTAGCCTACATTTAGCATCCAAGACTAGCTTCCACCCAGTGAGCAGATAGCCCATGATCCATATGCTAGTTATAAACATCCATCCATCTTCTCCCGCTTATCCGTGGTCGGGTCGCGGGGATAGCAGTTATAAACATGACATAACATACTTCTCCAAACTCCATAAACTGATTATAATTCTAACAACAACAGTTGCTAAGCCATGGTTGAACATTCACTGTTTGGGGTTTAGCAAAAAGCCATTTAAAAGCTTAATCGTCTCGTAACACTGAAGTGGATAGCCTACTTGTTGCTGCAAATTATATGATACACAGACACAAAGTTCTATAACCACCATAAAGGCTGACTCGTAGCATCATATATACATCAGGGTATCTCTGTCTAGCTGTGAGCACTAAGTCATTGTATGGAAGCCACACAATGACTCTGGTGTAGTGTACAGTAGTAATTGGCTCACCTCTTGTTAGAATGACTACTGTAACAGAGCTGAAGGAAGTGAGCTGGATTATGAAACTTAACAAGACACTACTCTAGTCACCTCAAAGTGGAACAATCCAGAGGTGTTTGAATGTCGACTAAGGCACTTTTGATTTTAGGACCGGAAATATCTATATAAAAAATAACAATATGTACTTGAGTGTTTTCATGTGAGGGTTATCGAATTGTGAATGTTGTTGAGAAGGGTTTATTTTACTTGCAAATGTATTTGTATGTGTATCGTTATTGTTATATTTTGTTTTCAATGTGTTTCATGTTTAGTTTGGAATTTGTATTGATATTCAATGAGACTAGGGATATTCTAGCAGCTGAATGTGCAGTGGAAGATACTGGAAGTGTTACTGCTACATCCCTTCTGTAGCAATAGACTATTTGAACATAATTGCATTGCTAGGCAACAGCTTGGGTCCATGACTACTACCTGTCAGATAAAGTCTCCAAATACCCTGCGACAGGAAATTAACTGGGTACATTTAGAATATTATTTTTACAACTGTAAAATGTTTCAAAACCATCTTGTTTTTGTTGTCCTTTACCATTATTTTATATATTTGTTATGGTAGAAATGGACTCTACAATCTGTAACTATAGTACATTCCATAATTATTGCTTCACCTTCAGTATTGTGTACACTCCACCAAAATAACTTTTAATGTTTTATTTTTCAATCAAATTCAAATTGGTCATCAGTAGAAAACAAACATTGTCTCTTCTGTATAGTTACATGAAATTGACTAACAAAAATATAGATAGTCATGCTAAAAATATCCAAAATATAAGGACAAATGTGTTACATTATCATTCCTATCAACATGTTAATGTAATGCACCTAATTTTAGTTTAAAACACATTCTGTTCTGTGATAGCACCCACAATTATCATGTGACCCACAGTGGTAACCTTTTGCTATCTATCTAGCTATCTGAATTAATATGTACTCAGATGATGGACTATCATTTGTATAAAAAAAAGGTTTCCTGTGACCTGCTGCAGCATTGAAATTATCTTGGCTGTAAATGACATTTTCTGCTTTGCACAAACAATGATTAAAGTGAAAACAACTGACAAACTGACTCATGACTGTTATTTCTATACTCTATACTTCTATTTCTGCTATTTTAAACTGTAGTATGTGCTTATGTGTTTCATTGTTGGTGTAGCCTACTGCCTGAATAAACGATACGATAATACTTGAAAGGTCCCATGTCATGGCCATTTCTACTGATCATAATTCCATTGTTTTCTGTTCTCTGATTATATGACATGTAATCCGTTATCCCCCTGCCTGGTTGTGGGTCAGCCTGTTGGACCACCTTCTCAATGCACACTTTGAAATGTAAAGCCACTCCTTCTTTGTCCTTGAGCAGTGACTCAAGTTACTGCAGGATTAGGGGGAGTAGTGTATATACCAGAGCAAGCGAAAGGAAAACAAATGGAGTAATGAAATGGAAAACTCTTCAGAGTGACATATGGTTAGAGCTGTCTTTACATCCAAAAGGAGAGTGTTCTGCAGCAGCCGCTCACAGGAGAAGTATCAGGTTACATCATAGTCAAATGAAAAGTGTCTGTCAGGAACACGTCAGTTAGCATCCTTCTTGTCCCGCCCTCTTTTGTTTTACATACATTTCGCTCCCACCTTTTGACAGTAAGGCAGGGAGACGAGAGGTAAAAGAATGGGAAAGTAGGGGGGGAGTGAAGGTGTGTCTTTGGGATGAAAGGAATGCAAGGTCACTGCCCTCTGTGGGGGCTGCAATCCTTCTCTGTGTGTCCTTCCCTTGGTTAGCAAAGAAACAAGAGTGTGTCATGGTCAGTGATTTGCCATGTCACTGGATCTACAAACAGTAATCCCCTCCATGTTGTTTAGGCAAGCCTGGGAAATAACGGTATACATAATAAGGATACAAAAATATACGTTGTACACATTTGAAGTGATTATGTAACACGGCAAAACATAGTTAGGTTGACTTCTCTCCGTCCTTGGTGTTATAAATTGTCTTTTGCAAGATACAGAAAAAATATAATGTAATCAGGCTTAGGTGTACTGGATTACATAATCAGGACGCTTAAAAGAGGTAACTGCAGTTACATAACAAAAACACGTAATCAGATTTCAGCTCAGATTTTACTTTTGCTTTTTTAAACTAAAGTTATGTTATGTGTTGTATTGTTGGTGTATAAACTACTGCCTGAATATGCTTGATGAAAGGAAGGTTTTTCTATCAATAGATTCTCTGAGCAGAGGACACACTTTTGATACTAAATATATTGGCTTCTTCTTTTTAGGTTTCCATTGTCATAATTCACTTAAAGGGGGCTTTCACACCAACGCGGTTCCAGGGCCGGTTCGGAGCTAGAGCCTGAAAAGCACAGTTTTTTCCTGTTCACACCGCAGCAGAGCCGCCTCTGAGCTCCGGAATCCGGTTCGTTTCAAGCACCAAACAATTGTCGGTCTAGAAGCAAGAGCCGCATACGTCATGCTTACGTCGGAGAGGGGCGAGATTAACCTGAGCTAACAGTTAAAGGCGAGTACGGCAAATGAAAGTTGTAACAAGCAGTAATGCTCAGCGAAGTGACTAGAAGGCAACCACACACTTCTAAAAAAAAAAAACACACTTTATAAAGTCAGGCAACACTAACCAGGCTTCGTGTGATTCTGTTTATTTGTACCTCACTTTGACCATCCGTTCACTGTTATTGATCATTGTGGAGAGACGCAGACGTTTTGTTTTGTGTTATAGCAGCTATCGGATGGAATCAATACATGGGCTGCACAGGTTGTCATGACTCATGTCCGATTATCACAAGTAGAATTATAATGAAAAATACGCCGGTAAAATGTGCCTGTAGAAAACGGCTTATGCCACAATAGGATAACAACAAGTAGTCAAGAGAGTCAGTTTAGCTTCGATTGCTATGCTAACATCACCCATTTTATACCAGGGGCCTGTACTACGAAGCTGGTTCAACCGAACGGTACGTCCACACAGCAGCTTTTCAAAAATCTTGAAAATCTTGGAGCTGGGCGTGTCTGACAGCTTGGGAATTTTTTGCGAGCAATGCGACCAACAACCAATCACATGAATCTCCCGCCCCCGACATACAAAGCAAAAAACCCCGGGGATTTTATGCGAGCAATATATATATATATATAAACTCCCCAAACAGGCGAAAACCTACCAGTTTCACCCACTGTCTCTGCCACCTCCCTCCATGCCTGGTTCCTCCGGTTTGTATCCCGTTAATAGTTCTGGTCGTAAAGAACCGGGTGATTTGCTACCGTAATTTCTCGTTTGGAATATGAGGAAATGAACTGCGGTCTGGTTCTCCCTGCTTACACGCGGTTTGATTGGCTAGCGCTTCTACTGTCAGATTTGCATAAACATGTTTTATTGGCTGACGCTTCCAGCTCAGCTTCAAAAGTTGAACATTGCTCAACTTTGGAATCCTGGAAATCTTCGCTTCGCTCCCCCACAATGCAGTTCGGCGAAAAGCATGAGAAGCATACTGACAGCGCAGCGTCATGCTTCCTGAATGAAAAGTCAACTATAATATTAGACATATGAAGAAGTTAAACTTTAAACATCCATGACTTAAACACTGTATCCAGGATCAAAGCCACAGAGCTGCACCTGCAAGGTGAACACAGCTGGTAACAGAACAAGTGTTTGAATGCGTACATTAACAGGTTTATGATATCACTGCCCGTCTAAAACACGAGTGCTTTAATTACATTTGTCTCGAGTGTTTCGTCAACTTAATGTGTTGCTTAAAATAATACTTCTGCATACAGTATGTGACACTGTGAGTGTTGCACGGCCAGATACGGCTCAGCTGACTCAGATCAGGAGATATGTGATACATTATGATGTGATGTGCCGCGGACTGTACTTAATGTACTCTGATCCGGTTACTTATGTTGTGGCCGATATTTAAGTAAGCTTTCTTAGCGCTAATGTTATAATAGTCAGATTGCTCTGAAGATGGAGGTGATATTCTATTAATGTTCACGTTCACACAGTCGGTGATTTTTGCCGGCCGTCTTTCCTGCAACGGCAGTTTTTCTGTATTTCCTTTCTCCTGTAATATGACTTGATCGCTTTAAACTCCGCACACTGAGCTCTGATTGGTCAGCAGGCGGTGCTTTCACTGAGTTGATCTCTTAGCCTGCAACCTAACCTGGTCCCGACCAGGTTAGCCGCTAAGCATAAGTTACCATGGAGATCTAGCCTGCTAAAAAGAGAACCAGCTTCGTAGGACCGGAAAGCCGGAGTTTTCCCTGAATTTAGCCGGCTAAGCGAAAATCCTGCTTCGTAGTATACCCTCCAGAGAAACTTTAATAACAGCGTTGTGATGCCAAACAGCGTCTATTCAGACTGAAACACATTCACTTATGGGGAATTGGGGATATTTACCAACTGCTTGTGTGACAGTCAGACAGTGAATACTTTACAGCGGACGCTGCCGTGTGAGCTAACCCGGAGCTAACGGGAGAATAAACTCCCGTGGAAGAGCAGCACTGCAGCGGTCGGTAAATGCCGCTGAAACACATTAATAAACAATGAACCACGGCACTCTGGAGAAAAGTATAAGGTTGGAGAAGTCGTTATTTAATTTAATCTGGCTTCGTATGATTAAAAGCAACACGATCATCGACCCGACGCAGTCCCCCGTTGTTGTTGTATTGAGCGCCGTAACACGGCTGGGGAGAAAATCAACGACGTAAACGGTGACATCATGACGCAGCAGCGGCAGCACCAGTCGGGCTCTGGGCAGTGTGAACAAAACGGGGGCTGAAAAGAAAAACCGGTTCCGAACCAGAAAAGCTCTAGCACGGAGCTAGAACGGGAATCGCGTTGGTGTGAAAGCCCTAAAAGAGGAAATGTTATGCTCATTTTCAGGTTGATCATGTTGTATCATGTGGGGACATGTCTCCATGCTTTAATGTTGAAAAAGCTCTTTATTTTGATACTGCCTGTGCTGCAGCACCTCTTTTCACCCTCTGTCTGAAACCAGAGCCCAGTCTGCTCTGATTGGTTAGCTGGTCAGCTCTGTTGTGATTGGTCAACCGCTAAGAGATGTCCAGCCCCCCCCGCCTTAGCCTATTATGTACAATGTGTTGGAGAGCTAGCCAATAGAAGCGCGACTGTTCCATAGTGATGTCACTATGTTAAAAAGTTAAAAGTAAACAGTGGAGTCCAATGGAGGCTTTTCAGACAGGGAGACAGGTTTAAAGCGATCAAGTCATATTACAGGAGAAAGGAAATACAGAAAAACTGCCGTCGCAGGAAAGACGGCCGGCAAAAATCACCACTGTGTGAACGTGAACATTAATAGAATATCACCTCCATCTTCAGAGCAATCTGACTATTATAACATTAGCGTTAAGAAAGCTTACTTAAATATCGGCCACAACATAAGTAACCGGATCAGAGTAACATTAAGTACAGTCCGCGGCATATCACTTCATAATGTATCATATATTTTCTTATCTGAGTCAGCTGAGCCGTATCTGGCCGTGCAACACTCACAGTGTCACATACTGTATGCAGAAGTATTATTTTAAGCAACACATTAAGTTGACGAAACACTCGAGACAAATGTAATTAAAGTCAGATCGTGTTTTAGACGGGGCAGTGATATCATAAACCTGTTAATGTACGCATTCAAACACTTGTTCTGTTACCAGCTGTATTCACCTTGCAGGCGCAGCTATGTGTTACTGTTTTTGTATCATTTACATGCAAAAAAAGTAATGCTGTCAAAATGATCGCGTTAACGGCGGTAATGCATTTTTTGAATTAATTGCGTTAAAATATTTAACGCATTTAACGCATGTGCAGAATGTCCCGCCCCATACGTCCCACCAGTGGCAGCGCTGCGGTAGGCTACAGCCATACCAAGAAGCCCCCACCATGAAAAATTATGTTAAAGTAAGCAAAATAAAGTCTGCCAACTCGCGGAGTAAATTGCACAGACAGCAGTTAGTCAGATTGATTTCAGTAGCCACTTGTCTGGAAATACCGAAGACTAGAAACGGTTTTGAAAACTTTTGTCACGTAGTGATCGTCTTCTCGATAGAACATCTTTGATAATGTCTTCCGGACAATCAGAATCAAGATAACGGCGTGATGTTGTTGCAGGAAGTCCCGACGGAGAATACGTTTGCTGTAGTAAATCTCTATATACATCGATACAACATTACGTGTTGATAGAAATCAACACCTAATGAAATAAGACCCCACGGTTTGATGATTGATAGGTGTGTGGGCTGTCTTTCATTTTGACACACAGAACAATGTTACAATAAACATACATACATACATACATACATACATACTGTATGTTAAATGGATATATCCGCCTTCTTTCATTTATCTTTCCATTCCCACAACAATATACAGAAAGAAATGGCATATTTTGGACATAGTTCGAATGGTGATTAATCATGATCAATTAATTTTTAAGCTGTGATTAATCTGATTAAACATTTTAATCGTTTGACAGCCCTAAAAAAAAGCCATACAGTACATACTACAGGGGATTTTGTATTAACTTGCATTGCATTTCATTCTGAGGTAATCCAAAATAATGAAAAGTAATCAGGATACATTACTTTTATATTGTGATATTTAGGTTGGGTTACTCATCACATTTTCTTTTACAGGTAAATTGTTTTTGTAATGTTACCTAAGGAGCCATTGAGGAATATGCCCTATAACCTTTGGATAATGCTTATGTTTTCCCAGACTAAACATCTTGTTGACCGGTGAGGGGGAATGTCAGAACCCCGAGTCATGCTGAGGCCTTGGTTCCCAGCGCTGACACAGGGGCAAGAATGCAGAGTGGAGGAATGTTAGCAGAGAGAGTAACAAAGAGTAGTGTGACGCTGAGGGGCTGCATGGTCAGCTGGGGGGTTTGGCCCGGACCACCAACTTGTTTACATCCAGGACCGGGACAGAGAAAACATTTCTACATTTACTGCTGCTCTGAGTCTGCTGAGAATGAGCTTTTATTTTGAAGAGTGGTTAGAATAAACATAGAGATTGAAAGCTTGCATAAATAATGAGCAGTGTGTTATGGAAATGGTGGTATTAAAAGGTGTTCTTTCAACTAATTCCATATTGAAATGTATGCAGACAAGGTAGAAAACATCAATGTTAGTTTAAGCCAGCAGGGCAGAATGGAAGTATAAAGAAAATATCCCTCTGTGGGTTATGTAAGACCCTAAATATCACAGCAAAAATAACTATAAAACGTAATGATAAACAAGGCTTACACAAGCGAAAACAATAACAACATATTTTTAAAGTCCTAAGGTAGGAATCCAAAGGGAGCTAAATAACCACACAATACCAAAATAATTAAAATAAATAAAAAATAAATGTCCATATACGGCCCCTCGTCCTATTGTAAAGTGTCCTTGGGTTTCTTGAAAGGTGTTATATAAATCCAAATTATTATTATTATTATTGTTATTTTATACAGATCACAACAATCTGCCTAACTTTAAATCAGTTTTAAAAATAAACTAAAAACCTTCAGGGTCACTTGTTTTTATTTCAGACTTACGCATGATTGTAGTTAAAGATTATAACTTTGTGTAATCTGCTAGTTAAGTATTGTTACATTTAAATTTTAAGTGTGGATGAGAAATTATCCGGTAACACTTTATGGTAAGGATACATGAATCATCATGAATTCATGCATTACTCAATGCATGCAAAAGCATGAATTCATTCATGTAGTACTTCATGAACTATCAGTAATGTACAGGTATTAATAGTATCGCATGCATGACTTAATGCAGGAACAATACCTTAATTATTGCATTAACTAAGGTATCTCAATCATCATGACTTCTGAGTTATGAATGATGTTCATGTCTTCTTCCAATCCAATCCAATCCAACTTTAAAAACCTTCAGACCAAAGTGCTGTACAGAGAGATAAGCTCACACAACATAATATAAATAAAAGATACAAACACAAAACAAACCAGAATAAACGTAATAATTAAAAAATAAATAACAGCCATATAATAAAAACAATAGACCACTGAAAGCAAATAAAAGCAACAATCTACTTGTTTTTGAATGCCAAGGAGAAGAGGTGGGTTTTAAGACGGGATTTAAAAGCAGTCAGTGTGGGAGCCTGTCTGATGAGCAAGGGCAGGTCGTTCCACAGTTTAGGGGCGGCAGCAGAGAAAGCACGGTCCCCTCTGCGCTTAGACTTTGTTTTTGGCACCCTCAGGAGCAACTGATCAGCTGACCTGAGAGTGCGAGTGGGCGTGTAGCTGTGTAACAGCTCAGAGAGGTACGGCGGGGCCAGGCCATTCAGGGCTTTAAAAGTAAATAAAAGAGTTTTAAAATGAATCCTCAAATGAACGGGCAGCCAGTGGAGTGAAGATAAAATGGGGGAAATGTGCTCGTGTTTGCGTTTGCCTGTTAGTAGCCGTGCTGCTGCATTTTGCACCATCTGGAGGCGAGCAAGGGAGGATGCACTTATCCCCACATATAGTGCATTACAATAATCCAAGCGGGAGGTGACGAAGGCATGGATTACAGTTTCAAAGAGGTCACTATTTAAAAAAGGCTTTATTTTGGCTAGCTGCCTGAGGTGGAAGAAGCTGTTTTTAACAACTGCCTTGATCTGGCTGTCAAGCTTGAGTTCAGGGTCCATCTTTATCCCAAGATTTGTGATGGTAGGCCTGGTGGAGTGGCCCAGGGATCCTAGGTCTATAGGAGTGGTCCGAGGGGCACCAAAAACCATCACTTCGGTTTTGTCATCATTTCATTTTAAAAAGTTGCATGACATCCAGGACTTAATGTCTTCAAGGCAGTTTAACAGCGGTTGAATTGAATATGAGTCATTCTTTTTAAGTGGCACATATATTTGGCAATCGTCTGCATAACAATGGAAAGCGATACCGTGCTTCCTAAGAATGGACCCAAGAGGGAGCAAATACAGGGAGAACAACAGGGGGCCTAACACTGAGCCCTGTGGAACCCCACAAAGGAGAGGAGCAGACGAGGACTCAGAGTCCCCAAGGCTGACGCAGAAAGTCCTACCAGTCAGATACGACCTAAACCATTCGAGGGCTTTGCCCCTAATGCCCACCCACTGCTCCAAACGAGCTATCAGGATCTCATGGTCCACTGTATCAAAAGCGGCTGTTAGATCAAGGAGTAAAAGGATAATGCATTCACCTGAGTCTGTTGCTAAAAGGATATCATTAAAAACTCTTAAAAGAGCTGATTCCGTGCTGTGCAAGGTTTTAAAACCAGATTGGAAGACCTCGAGTATCTTGTGCTCTTCCAGAAAAGCGAGAAGTTGACTGTATACAATTCTTCATATAGATCTGCAGTTAAAGTGACAGGCCAACAAACTTACCAGTCACAGCAATTCCAAGTGTTGTAATGATGATGAACTAAGCATCATTTTGTTCAAATGTAGTCATTAATTTGAGGAACTGTCGAAATGGCGAACGCAGATCAAGTTGAGCTCAAAAATACTCCAGCATCATTGAAGTCTCCGGTTTGGGAACATTTCGGTTTCGCAGTTAGGCTACGTACAAGGATGACGGACAAAGACAGGTGGACGGAACCAAAGCGGTTTGTCGGCATTGTTCAACTAAAATTGGTTACACGGCTGGCAATACATCAAACTTGCACACTCATTTGAAAATGCATCACCCGAACGTGAATATCACCGGTACCAAAAGAAAAAAGACTGAAATGCAAACCCAACTCCCACTAGCATTTAAGCCTCCACCACTCGCAAAAAGTTCAGACCGAGCCAAAGCTATTACAAACGCCAAATATCCTTATGTTGCCATGGTAGCAAAGCGCTACCTGGCTGTATCTGCTGCCTCTGTCCCTAGTGAGAGGGTGTTCTCCACAGCAGGAGACATTGCTAGTGCCAGCAGATGCCCTTCCGGCAAGCAATGTGGACAAGTTCATCTTTCTTTAAAAATACAATGACAAGCACGTCATAATGTTAAACTGGCTGTTTAGGTGCTAGTACAGTACAGTTCAACTACAGATTATTTCAGTTCATCGAAATGCTGCACCTTAATGTTTATTTTATCATATTTTGTATTTATTTGAGTGAATATTCACAGTTTAATAATAATTAAAAACCCAAAACTAATAGTTTAGGTTTTGTGAGTACTAGTACAGTAAAGTTCAAATACAGATTATTTCAGTTCATCGAAATGCTGCACCTTAATGTTTATTTTATTATATTTTGTATTTATTTGAGTGAATACATTATTAAACTGTGAATAATAATTATATTAATAATAATTTAAAAAACCCCAAAAATATTTTATGTTTTCTGATAATTTTTTCTGCTGTACCGAAAACGTACCGTGACCTAAAAACCGAGGTACGTACCGAACCGAAATGTTTGTAAACCGATACACCTCTAATATATATACATATATTATTATATACTAATAAAGGACTGGCTTATCTAAAGCCAGTTGAGTAGCACTTGAAATGTTTTAGCTCTATGAAACCTTATATGATTCTGTTTTCTTCAAGTTTGTATCTTGTTGGTCGAACGCACTTATTGTAAGTCGCTTTGGATAAAAGCGTCAGCTAAATGCAATGTAATGTAATGTAATATATATGTATATGTATGTATATATGTATATGTATGTACATGGGCGTAGGAAGCATCCTGAAAGTGGGGGGGACATTTTTAACGGGGGGGGGGGGGGGTGAGCATTTATTAATATTGAGACTGATCTGACTCCATACAGATGTTAAGTTCACCTAGGAATGGTATCGACTTAAATGTTCAAATAAATGTTGCTCTTCCGTCTATATTGGTCATATGATGCCCCTTGACTGAAATGTTTCCTGTTCAATATCCCCACTGATTTCCTTAACATTCTGGGATGAGAGTCCACATCACAATTTACTCTAAACTGTAATTTCCCTTTCATCACTCACCTCAGCAACGGACTTCTCTCCACTGTCCCTGTATTCTGCCTCTGACTCACTCTCAAGCGCCTAGATGTCAAGAGAGGTGGTGAAGTGATAATTATTTATTGAGCAGTATACTCTTTCACATTGAATCATAACAAGTAAAGCAAACAGATATTGTTCTAAACTGTATTAAAGTAAACAGGTATTATCTTGAACTGTATTGAAGTGAACATGTATTATTTGACTGTTTTAAAGTAATCCTATACATACACTTTCCCAGACACCCTGACACACACACACACACACACACACACACACACACACACACACACACACACACACACACACACACACACACACACACACACACGCACACACGCACGCACGCACGCACACACACACACACACACACACACACACACACACACACACACACACACACACACACACACACACACACACACACACACACACACACACACACACAATACAATGTTTGATACTAATATATCTGTGTACAATGTTTGATTGTTTGAGAAAGAATAGTCTGTGTGAAACCTTCCCTGGGAAATTAAAGGAGTGAAGTCCGGTGGAAGATAAGCAGTGACTCTCCAACCCAAAAATGTCCATATATACTGTTGTTTATTCATGCACGATGCCCCCTGTTGCTGACTGGCCGGTCCCGATACCTGTATCACACGGCAGTGGAGCGGGGAGCCCGGAGTGCTCTGTTACAGGGCACTCTGTATTTTCGTATTGTGTCTTTTTACCATTAAAATCAGATTATTGTTATAACTTTTATGCCGGTGTTTTGAACTCCTTTTCTTATTAATCTGACCAGGCTCATCTAACGGACGGCGCGGAGCAGAGCTGGGCTTTAAGCCACCACAACTGTGTCTGCTCTTACACAAGTCATACTGAATGTAAATACAACTGACTCTAAAGTAAGTCCCAGTCTGTGACATTGGACATTTTGAAGACTCAAAGTCCCAAGCAGTAGGTAGAATATTAGCCAGTCTATGTAATGTGCACAGAAAATAAATAGTTCACTGAATACTGGAATGAAAATGGCCTATAAGCACTCCGTAAAACATAAACACACACAACAAGCTTCTGAATGATAAGAAGTATAATTAAAACATTATCATTGTGAGAGAGAGTACCGAAGTTAAAGAACTCTCATAATAATCTCTCATCGAACTGAGGCTCCAGTAAAACACACTGACTGCGTCTCTACATCATGGTGTTTACATGAGCACAGAGAGATCGGGCTATTCATGTTCCCTGTTTACGTGATAAATACTAGTAACCTGGCATTTCGATGCCTTTTCTCATCTAAACTATTCAGTATTTGTATCTCTCTATCATGACATAAAGACGAAACTCCTCAATAAGTGAGACGCCGCCGCCATCACTGTTATCTGATTAACTGCTACCAGCTGATAACTTACTTTCCTCTTCTTTGAAAAAAATGTTCTTATGTCCATGTTGTCTGGGGGAGAAAACATATCAAAGCAAGAGATCATCAGCTTTGATGTTCTCTGTATTAACAATGTCCTGAACACTTGGTGTGTGTGCCTTACCTCCGCTACCGGCAACGCTTCATACAACAGATCTGAGCTGTCCACCTATGACAACAGTCCTTGAACATGCGCGCGCTATGTGAGAATCTGCCTTGGTACAAACATGGTACGAAGTTTCATTGATTTGGGCATTCTCTCAATAAGCAAGTGGAATGGATTTGATAGTGAAGCACTGACACAGCGCTCTACAGAGAGCGGCGAGTGGATAGACCGATGCACGGACTTTCCGCATGGTAAAAGTGGGGGGGGGTCTAAACTAATCATTTGAAAAAGTAAGGGGGACTTGTCCCACCCTCATATAATGGCGTTGACGCCCATGTGTATGTATATACATATACATACAGTGTGCAACTCGATTTTGACAAGAAAGCAACTGGACACTTCTAGAATTGTGTGAGTAACATTCTGTTTTTAGACTTCTCTGTTTCAGTGTGTGTACTCAGTATCAATGCTCTGTAGTTGATCTGACTGAAATTGTGATTTTAAATCTCAAAACCGCTACAGTATCTGTCAGGCAGAAACTTGGGACAGGTAATTTGACTGAAACCTTTAAACTGAACTAACTGACTGCTAGGGTTAACTTTGATTTAAACATTTGTAGAATACTAAGAGCTTTATTGAGTAGGTGTAACTGTATTAAGGGTTAAACTCATAACTTTATAACTTAGGGTTTAATGTAATTGACTTAAAAGACAATAACGAGTCAGGAGGAAGCCAGTCTCGATTTCCTTTTGAGGGCCACCAGCTGCAGATAGTTAACTAATTAAAGGGACGTGGCCCCACAGCTGTGAGAACTCAGCAATCAGGTGTCCATTTTAGGTAGCACTTTCCCGGAGCGTCAGCTTCAGCATCAGACAGGATAAGACTGGCAAAGACATTAGAGTCCTGCGGGAGTAAGACTGGCAAAGACATTAGAGTCCTGCGAGAGTCACGAGGGAGTCAAAGAGGAGGTAAATCCTAGTGATGGTGAGATGAAGCCTTATGAAGCTTTGAAGCTTTCCAGCCAATTGGTTCGCAAAAGGGTTCATCTCATGAGGCTTCATCATGGGCTTCATTTGAACACAAACCCCCTGCTGGTCAAAGTGTGTAAAACAGGCAGATTGGACTTCTCAACAGTGTGCTGTATCCCATACCGAGTTCCCATTGAGTAAAGCCTTAGAATACCTCTAAATAACGAACATTAAATCATATGTTCATGTTAACAATATTGAATTTATTCCAGTTTAATGATTGTGATTGAAAAGCCTAAGGAGGCTGGTAAACATTGCAAAGAGGGATTTGTATTCCTTAATAATATTCGTAAACTTAACCATGTTGTAGCCTGAGAAAGGCAAAACCATATCAAAGAATACATTTATTAACTACATTATCTCATTTAGCTGTAGCTTTTATAAACAACAAAAAGTACGTATTGTTCAGTCGTTGAACCAGGGACCCTGCGATCGTGAGTCAACTGCTTTCCAGCTGAGCCACAGCACACACACTAAAGCTCCCTGAAAACACAGCAACATATTTATTCCAGTATTTATTCATTTATTTATTCATGTTTTTATTCCTACATGTATTTATGCATGTATCTATTTATACTTATGACATGTTCCGACCTCTATATAAGTGAGGGTCTGAGCTCTCTTGATTCCATCGTGTCACCGGGCCCGGGTGCAGAAGGGGTAATATGGTTCTTATTATAGATCCATGGGTATGAGCGTTGTGGTTCAACGGTTCAACCGATCTGAATCGCTTCCTGAAGCAGTCACGTGGTATCGACAGGCAGCGAGGCTTCGTTTGTCATCGATGACGTCACTGGTCCAAAACGATACAAGCCTCGATTCAGGCTTCACAAAAAGCTTCGGCGATTACTTGACACACGCTCCGAAGCCTCGGTGCAATACGTAACATCACTAGTAAATCCTACTTTGATTGAGCTAAGTGTCGCTGGTGTTTTATTTTATTTGGTTGTTTAGCCCCTCATGCTATAATCATGTGTGTTTTCTCCATTCCTGTTTATGTGTCTTCTCGCAATTATCACTGGCCTCGTGTATCTCGCAATCGATATAACCGGCCTGCTCTCGTCTATCCCACATGCTCCACTGACATCCAACATCTAGTTTCAGGCGGCCTGTGGAACTGCCAGTCAGCTGTTCCTAAGGCTGACTTCATCTCTGGCTACGCTTCCCTGCAGTCTCTGGATTTCCTTGCTCTCACTGAGACGTGGATTACTCCATCCAACACATCCACCCCAACAGCTCTCTCCACAGCATCCTCCTTCTCTCATACACCCAGACCCACTGGCAGAGGAGGTGGCATTGGTCTCCTGCTCTCTCCCAAATGGAGCTTTTCCCTCTTCAAGCTACCTAACTTCACTCCTTCCACCTTTGAACTCCATGCCGTCACAGTAACCCATCCTATACAATTAACCATTGTTGTTCTCTACCGTCCACCAGGCGCCTTGGGAGACTTCTTTGAGGAATTAGATCATCTCCTCTCACAGATCCCTGAAACTGGTCTTCCCGCTGTACTTCTCGGAGACTTCAACCTCCAGACGGGGAAGATAGACAAACTAACATCTCTGTTAACCACCTTTGCTTTCTCACTGTCTCCGTCCCCACCAACTCATAAAGCTGGCAATGTCCTTGATCTCATATTCTCAAGGAACTGCGCTACTTCTAACCTCTCTGTAAACCCGCTCCACACATCCGATCACTTCTTCATTTCATTCTCTCTACCCCTTTCCAAACATAACAAACTAATCTCTTCTCATCCTGCACCTGTCCGCCGTAACCTCCGTTCCCTCTCCCCCTCTACCTTTGCCTCATCGGTGCTCTCAGCCCTCCCTTCCTCTGACTCGTTCCAATTGCTGCCTCCAAACTCTGCTGCATAAACTCTCCTCTCTACTCTCTCATCCTCTCTGGACTCTCTCTGTCCTCTCACATCTCGGCAGGCTCGTCAGTCCCCTCCTGCTCCCTGGCTAAATGATGCACTGCGTGCTAATAGAACCGTCCTTCGGGCAGCAGAGCGGAAACGGTGGAAATCCAAACACCGTGACGATCAGGCTCTCCTCTCCTCTTTCTCTGCTTCGATCTCTCAGGAAAAAAGCACTTTCTTCCAAGATAAGATCCAATTTTCCTATTCCAATCCCAAAAAAAACTATTTTCCATCTTCTCCACCCTCTTGGACCCCCCCAAAGCCCCTTCCCCCTCCTCCCTTCTGTCAAGCGACTTTGTTAACCACTTTGAAAAAAAGGTTGATGATATTCGCTCTTCTATTTCTGACTCACCTCTACTCACCGCTGGGTCACAAGACCCTCCTTCCACCCACACACTGACCTCCTTTTCCCCTCTCTCTCCAAGTGAGGTTCTTACCCTCATTACCTCTGCCCGCCCTACCACCTGTCCTCTGGACCCTATCCCTTCAAACCTCCTTCAGACTATCGCTCCTGATATTCTACCGTTTCTCACCCATTTCATCAACACTTCTCTAACTTCTGGTCACTTTCCAAACAGTCTCAAGGAGGCAAGAGTAAACCCTCTCCTAAAGAAACCCACTCTCAACCCGTCAGATGTTATAAACTACAGGCCTGTCACTCTCCTCCCGTTCCTGTCTAAAATACTTGAATGCGCTGTCTTTAAACAACTCTCCTGTTATCTTCATCAGAACAACCTTCTGGATCCGCACCAGTCTGGTTTCAAGGCAGGTCAATCAACAGAAACTGCCCGCCTTGCTGTCACTGAGGAACTGCACACTGCTAAAGCAGCCTCCCTCTCCTCTGTCATCATCCTGTTGGACCTGTCTGCTGCAATCGACACGGTGAACCATCAGATCCTCCTTCGCACTCTCCAAGAACTTGGAGTTTCAGGCTCTGCACTTTCCCTCCTCACCTCATACCTCAAAGACCGCACCTACAGGGTTACTTGGAGAGGGTCCGAGTCCGACCCTTGTCAATTAACTACAGGGGTCCCTCAGGGCTCTGTTCTTGGTCCCCTCCTCTTCTCCTTGTACACAAATTCGCTCGGATCAGTCATTAGCCCGCATGGTTTTTCATACCACTGCTACGCTGACGACACCCAATTAATTCTGTCCTTTCCCCGCTCAGAGACCCAGGTCGTCGCAGGCATCTCTGCTTGCCTAGCTGACATCTCTCAGTGGATGTCTGATCATCACCTCAAGCTCAACCTTGACAAGACTGAACTGCTTTTCCTTCCGGGAAAAGATTGTCCCACTCTTGACCTAACAATCAACATCGGCACCTCTGTTGTTTCCCCGACTCAGACTGCAAGGAATCTGGGTGTGACCCTAGATAACAACCTGTCCTTCACTGAAAACATCGTTGCTACAACCCGCTGCTGCAGATACACGCTTTACAACATCAGGAAGATGCGTCCCCAGCTGACCCAGAAAGCGACGCAGGTTCTGGTCCAGGCTCTCGTCATCTCACGCCTAGACAACTGCAACTCCCTCCTAGCTGGTCTACCTGCATGTGCCATCCGACCTCTGCAGCTCATCCAGAATGCAGCTGCTCGCCTGGTCTTCAACCTTCCTAAATTCTCCCACACCACACCGCTCCTCTGCTCCCTCCACTGGCTTCCGATAACTGCTAGAATCCATGCTGCGAATGGATCTGGCCCTTCCTACATCCAGGACATGGTTAAACCGTACACCCCACCATGTGCACTCCGCTCTGCATCAACCAAACGGCTCGCTGCACCATCGCTACGAAGGGGACCCAAGTTCCCATCAGCAAAAACACGTGGGTTTGCTATCCTGGCTCCAAAATGGTGGAATGAGCTCCCCATTGACATCAGGACAGCAGATAGCTTACACACCTAGAATGATAGAACTATTAACAAAGCACTTATATACTAATAAAGGGCTGGCTTATCTAAAGCCAGTTGAGTAGCACTTGAAATGTTTTTGCTCTATGAAGCCTGATGTACTTATATGATTCTGTTTTCTTCGAGTTTGTATTTTGTTGGTCGAACGCACTTATTGTAAGTCGCTTTGGATAAAAGCGTCAGCTAAATGCAATGTAATGTAATATGTATATATATATATATGTATATGTTAATGGTATATACATATATATGTATATGTATATACTCCTTATATCCTTTAGTGCAGCTAACTAGCACCAGATGCTAACAACAACAATACACGTAAGGTCTCTCTCTCACGATTTTTAATCTATTGATTCGTGTTCACCAACACGATTTGCCCCTTTTTTTCGTGTTGCACAGCACGATTTTAAAAGCAATGTATTTCTACTGCCTGCAGCACGTCTTTTTCTCCGGTCGGGTCGAGGAAGACCGGAAGCTGTGTGGTTCATAAAAACATGTTCTTACTCAATATCAAGCCACAGTTATTGCTTTTATTTGAAATCGTATAATTTCGGACTTTTGTCGCCGTCTGTGAGGAAAATAAATGGGGCTCATACAGCATCTCTGTATAGTATGTGTATTCACTCTCTGTCCTAAACGCCTTGTTGGAGCTCCTGCCCACCCTCTCTCTATGAGCCCAGTGTGCTCTGATGTGTGTTTATGTGTTACAATGGCATTTGTTAGCAACCAGAAAATGACACCAGTAATGACAAGGCAAGGCAAGGCAAGTTTATTTATATAGCACTTTTCAACACAAGGCAATTCAAAGTGCTTTACAAAAAATGAAAGACATTAAGAAAATGGCATTTAAAATCAGTCATTAAAAAGAAAAGCTAGTAAAATAAACATTAAAAGAAAAAGTACATGGATAAAAGTTACAGTGCAGTCTAAGATATGAATAGTTCAATTAAAAGCAGCGACAAAAAGAAAAGTCTTCAGCCTGGATTTAAAAGTAGTCAGAGTTGCAGCGGACCTGCAGGTTTCTGGGAGCTTGTTCCAGATGTTTGGAGCATAATAACTGAACGCTGCTTTACCATGTTTAGTTCTGACTCTGGGGACAGAAAGCTGACCAGTCCCTGAAGACCTGAGAGATCTGGATGGTTCATAATTTAGCAGGAGGTCAGTAATGTATTTTGGGCCTAAACCATTCAGTGCTTTATAAACCAGCAGCAGTATTTAGAAATCTATTCTTTGACACACAGGAAGCCAGTGTAAAGACTTCAGAACAGGAGTGATGTGATCCACTTTCTTAGTGTTAGTGAGGACTCCAGCAGCGGCGTTCTGAATCAGCTGCAGCTTCCTAATAGATTTTTTAGTGAGACCTGTGAAGACACCATTGCAGTAGTCGAGTCTACTGAAGATAAAAGCATGGACAAGTTTTTCCAAATCCTGCTGTGACATTAGTCTTTTAATCCTAGATATATTCTTTAGGTGATAGTAGGCTGATTTAGTAACTGACAAAAAGATGAGAATGCTGCGTGGGGTCTGGGTGCCGTGTTGGCGGGACGTTACATGCATTTCCTGAACTTATCCTAACCTTAACCATAACCAACACATGCCTAACCCTAACCCTTACCCTTAACCTTACCCTTACCCTTTCCCTAATCCTAAACCTAACCAAGTCTTCACCCTAAAATTAATGATTCCCCTCATGGGGACCTCCAATTTGTCCCCATAAGGGAAGCCAGTCCCCACACGTGACTATGTAAACAGATGTAGGTCCCCACAAGTATAGTAATGCTAGACCACACACACACACACACACACACACACACACACACACACACACACACACACACACACACACACACACACACACACACACACACACACACACACACACACACACACACACACACACACACACACACACACACACACACACACACACACACACACACACACACACACACACACACACACACACACACACACACACACACACCTGCGCCTTGGTGACTGGACATCTCCTTCATAAAACTAATAAAAGGGGGAGTAATCAGGCAGTTCGATGTGTGTAGAGGTGTGTGTGGTTAACACGTAGCAGCCTGCAGTCACTCGCTGTTCTGATGAAGGTAAACACAGCGAAGGCGGTGCGTAAAAAGGCACAGCTCTCGGCGCGCTGGTGTATGAGGTGTGAGTTGTGCCAAAGAACAGATATCTAAGCTAAGTCTGTGTGTCTCATTCACTGTCCCTCAGGTTGTAGCATGTTTCGATTGCCAGTTTGTGGCTTGTATGTCTTGTGAACCCAACGCTGGCATAATATGATGTGGCCTGCTGACATGGCCTCTAATAAACACACAAGACTAAAATAATACGTGTGTAATTCAGCCCAGATGCGGTGACTGCAGGCCAAATCCATTAATGCTGCATATATTTGTGAAGTTGCACCGGTATGAGGCGCAGTGAGAACCACGCACCTGTCAGACTAGCGAATGGGCACCTTTCAATTTCAGGAGAATATTGAAGATGTGATTGGTTGTTCCACTCTCCGTTTCTCACGAGACCAGCGCGCTGCTGTTTACATTAGTGTGTACTGGACCGACTGAAACTGACGGCAAGGTTAATTATTGTGGAAGGATGGACCCCCATCCTGCAACAAAAAGGCAGCGAAATGTGCTAAAATCACTGATTTATTCAGAACCCCTGTATGGTATAGAATGACGAAGCAGAATGTAAGTGAGCGAACATTATGGCAAGGCAAGGCAAGGCAATTTTCTTTATATAGCACTTTTCAGCACGTGGCGATTCATAGTGTTCTACAGATTAAAAGCAAAAGACAATACTAAAAAGGCATTTAAAAACAGGCATAATAATCAAAGGTAATGAAATTAAATAAATAAATAAACACAGCAGGTACAGAATACATGACTAAAAAGGCATACTGCGTGCGTATGGGCAGCTCAATTAAAAGCAGCGGTAAATAGGTGCATTTTTTGTTTTAAAAATAGGAAGTGTTTCGGCGGACGTGCACAATTTAGGCAGTTTGTTCCAAATTGTTGGGTCATAATAACTAAAAGCTGCTTTTCCATGTTTAGTGGTTATTCTCGGAACAGAGAGCAGACCCGACCCAGAAGACCTGAGACTCCTGGATGCTTCATAGTGATGGAGAAGGTCGTCTATATACCTCGGTCCTAAGCCATTTAGTGATTTAAAAACTAGCAGTAGTATTTTAAAATCAATTCTTTGGCAGACTGGAAGCCAGTGTAATGATCTCAGAACCGGAGTGATGTGATCCACTTTTCTAGTGTCAGTGCCACTATTATGAGCCACTTTTCTTTCTATATTGTAGCCTGATAGCACATCGACTGTCAACAAAACAGTTTCTCAGTCCAATGCTAAGTTAGTGGCAGGCCCTGTGTGACTGGAGACTATAAGGCAACACAAAACCCAAACATGTCCTTAATGTTACTCAAGACAAATATATGTAATATAACCGTTAGACTGCAGCTAACTGTGGGGCTACACACCCCTCATACTGTGAGTTAATAACTTGAGGTTGTTATGTTGTCTAAAGGGGAGACAATCATTATGGTATTAGGCCATGCAAATACAGGGTCAATTTAGGGATAAAATAAGTGTTGCATAATATATGTTCTTGAATAATGTTATTTCATAAATAGTTGTTAATGTAATGATTACATTGTCTCCTTATTCAGTTCCACTATCAGATGATGCTGATGGTGATGGCCCTGAGGGAGAGATGCAGTCAGAGCTCAGTGGACAGAACTGGCAGGTAGAGAGGAAACGGTTTCAATAGGCTATGACTGACACTGAACAAAACCAAAGGAAATCTAATGACAACAGTATAAGCAAGCTATGTTCATGTTCTCTCAATAAATTAGTTATTGATCAGAGTTTAATCCATCCCAATGCTGGTTCTTATTCAGTACCAGCAGATGCTGAGGCAACACATCCTCACTCCCAGGTCGGCCTATGTTGACGTTATGTCAAGTCCCCTGCCGGCTTTTTCCAACGCAAGGGGGGGGGCCTTAGAGTCCATTTTCAACGCAAGGGGGGGGCCCTTAGCGTCAATTTTCAGCTTTCCGGGATGTCCATATGCTTCTATGGACGCTCATGGAAGCACGGCATTCGTTTGTGTCGACTGCCCTTAAAGGCAATGAGAGCGTCCATTCTCATTGGATAACGGAGAATTGTACACCCGGAAGTAAGTATTCCCCTTACTGACGATTGATTTTACAGTGATATCTGCACTACTCATCGACTAAAAAACACCAGATTATCCTTGTTAATTACACAACATTGATTGGTTTAAATTGTGTGCAATGCTTTTGTATTTTTCCCCTTCGATTCCGAGAAACAAATCTTTTTTCGGAGTAAAGGATGGCAGAAGACACTACACTACCCAGAATCCCCAGCTATCGTTTGGACTACACCATGTCCTCTGTTTGACGTCACGTGATCTTCAAATTTCTCCCTGCAGAAAAAGAAAACATGGCCGAACTTCGTTTTATTCTCGGTGTAAAATGCCTGTTTTAAAGTTAGTTTGGCCATTAAAATGCCTTTTGATGTCATTTGATGCGAGAAATATGAGTTGTTATTTCAGATTATGTGTGCAGTGGATGTACATGATCTTTAGTTTGCTAGTTATTACGAAGATTACTTCAGGAAATCGCGTCATTGTTACCAAGGTGGTTGCTAGCGACGCTGCTATCGATATTATGTCTGTTATGTTGTGTAACTGTTTAATGGTGTTATCTGTATTGCTACCCCCTTCCCCGTCAATGTATAGTGTTGGTCCACAGCGCAAACATATTAGTTTAACAAAATCCGCATCTAAAGATACGTTATTTTCCCCTGTGCAATTCCAGTCTCACATCTCAGAGCACATTGTCATTAACAAATACCGGAAACAGACCGAAAACATTTTAAAAAAATAAAATAATACCTTATTCCGAGTGTGCTTGCTTTTCTCTTTGAAAGTCATCACATACCGGCATTATAATACACGGTTCGGCTGCATTACATATTACATATCTGCCGTAGTTCTGTATTTATAGAGCCCTGATGAGAAGACCTGAAGACAAACATGAGGAACTGAAAACGTGACGTGGATCATAAATATATCAGCCATTAAACAACATCTTACATTTCTTTTCACACTGCAGTATCAACACTAATTCGGCTGACTTTTATATTTGATCCAATTGGTAGATAGGCTTTATTTACACCATAACGGTGCACAGCTGATATAAAGGGACACCTGGTGGTTAAAGCATGTTATTGAATTTCATTATTTTTATTATTAGATATTAATAGGATCCTTATAAAGTATATTCATTACTCGTTATTCTCTACTAATAGTTCATTAAAGACTGTATATAATGACTATTTTGCACATCCCTTTCAAGATTTCAAGATTTTCTAAGGTTTATTGACATATCATATAGGCCTACACAACTGTGGTGTAGTTCTGCACTGAATGAAAAACTTGGGTCGCAGGTTCCTCAACAGTGCATTACAAGACATCTATCAATATGTGTGCATACCTCAGCAATGTTAACTATGTTGAAGCACTTATTTTAACTGATAATATACATAATGTATTATACTCTTATAAGATGTATGTAGATATTTCATCTCCGGCCTTGTCAGGTATTGAACAATCAATAAATAAAGAACACAGAATTGTTAAATATAAAACACAGAATTTGTGTGATTATACTAAATGATTTACAAATAAACACAACTGCATATTTAACTGTTACACATGCTGATGTAATGCAAATGTTCCAACTTGGGATCAATAAAGTATATCTTATCTTAAGCTGATGGATGGCTACTGCCATATTTGCAAAATGTGCCTCTGAACCTTGACAAGTGCATGTTTCAGGCTTATCAATTAATGTAATGTAATGTTATCAATAAACAAGAGGAGGGGTCACAAACATAAGACCAGCTGTTAAATAAAGCTCTTCTGACCTTAGCTGGCATGTGTGTATATATATTAATGCTGCCCATTATGGGCACGAGCAATTTTCACCCATTTATTAATTATATGTTAAATGTGAGTGTTTCCTGTCCACTAAATCTCCAGGGATGTACACAGTTTAATACTGGCAACTTCTTATTATGGGAAATACGAAAACGTCTTTTAAAACTACAACTCCCAGTAGAGACGTGCCATAGAGAACATGTTGCGAAACAGAATAGCCAGCATGTGTGGTTCTGGAGACGGGGTGGGGGTGGGGGAGGGGGGACGCGGTGGACCCGTTCAAATCCAGTTTTGGACAGTCTGCCTTGGTTCCATCCCATTTCAAGTGCTGTTCGAGGCTCGGTAACCCTCGGAGCACATTCTCCAATCACAGAGCTTGAGGACTATCACGGGGTTTGTCAAACAGAGCACATGGTGTAGTCCAAACGATAGCTGGGGATTCTGGGTAGTGTAGTGTCTTCTGCCATCCTTTACTCCGAAAAAAGATTTGTTTCTCCGAATCGAAGGGGAAAAATACAAAAGCATTGCACACAATTTAAACCAATCAATGTTGTGTTATTTTCAAGGATAATCTGGTGTTTTTTAGTCGATGAGTAGTGCAGATATCACTGTAAAATCAATCGACAGTAGGCCTAAGGGGAATACTCACTTCCGGGTGTACAATTCTCCGTTATCCAATGAGAATGGACGCTCTCATTGCCTTTAAGGGCAGTCGACACAAACGAATGCCGTGCTTCCATGAGCGTCCATAGAAGCATATGGACATCCCGGAAAGCTGAAAATGGACGCTAAGGGCCCTCCCCTTGCGTTGAAAATGGACTCTAAGGCCCCCCCCCCTTGCGTTAGAAAAAGCCGGCAGGGGACTTGACATAACGTCAACATAGGCCGACCTGGGAGTGAGGATGTGTTGGCTGAGGAGGTTGACGAGACAATTGCAACTGAGTAGGGCAGCAACGTTGTAGATATTGACGATACATCCAGCAAAACGCCCCCAAACAAACTGGTATGGCCTGGCTGGGTGTATAATTAATGACCTGACCTATGGTCCCAGTCCGGCCCTGATGACTCATCACACACCCGTGCACACACATTACTGATTAACTGATATCACAATTTAGTTACTCTCTTTAAATAAATATACTGTATTTGGAAAATAATCATGTGTGGTGTCCTTGTTTTGTCCGCCAGGGCTCCCTATTGTTGTATGTAGGTTATTCTTGTTTTTAGAATTAATTCAGTAATGGTGTGTGTGTAACACAAACATAATAAATCATTGGATAGTGTTTCTCAAATGAAGGGGGAAAATAATGAAATAAAGTAAATTATTAAGACTCAGTGCGAGTTATTACTTTCTTCAAAAATACACAGACATTGCAGCACATCGTTTCACAGCCTTTCTCAGCAGTAAAGTAATGTGTTGGTGAACCTTTGTTTCCTCCTGAGAGAAGCGCTCACTTATGCGGCTTTCACACCAGCGCTTTTCAGTTTCTAGCTCTGAGCGGGCGCTTTTCTGGTTCAGCTCCGGTTTCCCTTTTCAGCTCCCGCTCTGTACACACCGCCCACTGGCGCCCCAGAGCTGCCCCTGCTGCGTCATGACGTCACCGTTTACATCGCTGATTTGCTCCCCAACGGCAGCTCACAACAACAACAACAACTGCGTCGGGTCGATGATCGTGTTGCTTTTAATCACACGAAGCCAGAATAAATTGAATAACGACTTCTCCAACCTTATACTTTGCTCCAGAGTGCCGCGGTTCATTGTTTATTAATGTGTTTCTGCAGCATTTACCGACCACTGCAGTGCTGGCTGCTCTTCCACGGGAGTTTATTCTCCCGTTAGCTCCCGGTTAGCTCACACTGCACTGCACTGCACTGCACTGTCCGACTCACACAAGCAGCTGATGCATATCCTCAGTTCCCCTTAGCCTCAGTGAATGTGTGTCAGTCTGAATTGACACTGTTTGGTATCACAACGCTGTTATGAAAGTTTCTCTGGTATAAAACGGGTGATGTTGGCATAGCAACCGAAGCTAAACTGACTACTTGCATCCGATAGCTGCAATAATACAAAACAACATGTCTGCCTCTCTCCACAATGATCGATAACAGCGAACGGATGGTCAAAGTAAGGCACAAATAAACAGAATCACACGAAGCCTGGTTAGTGTTGCCTGACTTTATAAAGTGTGTTTATAAGCACTACTGCAGGCATGACAGTCGACTCATGTCCAGGGGAGGTGGGTTTAGTTTCCTGCACGCCTCGACGTAAGAGAGACGTAAGCGACGTCGCCTCTTAGCTCCAAAGCTCTTGCCTCTGGACCGACAATTTTTTGGAGCTGGAAATGAAGCGGATTCCGGAGCTAAGAGCCGGCGCCGCTGCGGTTTGAACAGGAAAACCCGGCGCTTTTCAGGCTCTAGCTCCGAGCCGGAGCTGAAAAGGCGCTGGTGTGAAAGGGGCATTAAAGGCATACTCAATTCAATAGCTTTATTAGCATGACCTCAGTTACATATAGTATTGCCAAAGCTCTGTATAGTTGCAACATCTATACAAAATCTAAATATACATTACTTCCCCTTGTGGCCAAAGGCAGACACAACTCTTGTCTTCAGATGTATGCTTGAGTGCAGCAAAATGTAGCTCAGTGACTATTTTGTCAACTAAACATAATCAAACAATACATATTTTAGTAAACGGGACATTATAATCTCCGCACATTAACTCTATATTTGCCTCTGCCATGGTGCCAAAATGAAACGAAATAAAATAAACAATATATAGGGGTTGCTTCTTCTCCGAACTTCTATATACTGCATCCCTCCATATAAAATAAACCTTAAACAAATACATAAAGTCGTGTTCACTTCAGCGATCTATTTTACACAGAAAACTATGAAAACTTGGTGATATACAGGTTTCTCCTGGAGACCAAGGGAAGACAGGCTTCTCCTGTTTTTTCAGCCTTTGTTATCATTTTGATAATTACAAATATATATTCTTGTCTGTGGTTGTTTTTGCGTTCAGGGCATGCAAGGGGTGTAACATTATTTTAATACCAAAACTATATTGAAATAGAGTCTCGCTTGAGCAGCAACTGCGTAGCTGTAACATTACTGGGTTATTAGGTGATAACTACCAAAGTAAAGTAACTTCAGACACAGACGTCACGTAGCTTCTCAGGCGAGAGGGGTGGCGACGAGAGTGTCACGTTACTTCTCTCGCGGCATAATTCACGGCAGGGTAGGCGAAGATCGACACGTTAGTGAGCTCAGTGAGTTTGTTCATTGGCACAAATCACACCTCATACTGGTGCTGCACTTCTCAGAGGCGGAGTGACAGGTCCCGCTGCCTCCTGATGCTGCCTGCAGCCATGTCATGAACTGAAGGAGGTTTTCCTTCTATAAAACAGCTGCGGGCAGCAGATACCGTGAGAGTCCCGGACATAAATTCATGAATTCATGGCAAGGCAAAGCAAGTTAAGTTTATTTATATAGCACTTTTCAACACAAGGCAATTCAAAGTGCTTTACAAAAAAATGAAAGACATTAAGAAAATGGCATTTAAAATCAGTCATTAAAAAGAAAAGCTAATAAAATAAACATATAGCTCTACACCCCTGGCAGACATGTCCTTAAAATGAAGTCCGAGTTTGAAATATATCTCAAATAATGTATGCACTGCCATTACCCCACATAAACATAACAGTCTGCAATTACACGGTTGTCTCCTGTGTGCTCCTCTTCCTACTTGGCGTACCGGTAACTTTCTCGTGCGCACAAGAGGATGAGACCGGGCTGAGCCGCCGAATCCCTCGGAACATCATAAAAGCCATTTTCAACGGTTATCTGGTGAAAGATTAACTAGGCTACTGGATGAAATAATATGACTGGTATAGGTGCGAGCATTACAAAAATATTATGATAAAATATTTTTATATATTTATAATTTATATTTATAATAATTATATTTATAATATTACGATAAACTCACAGCTATTTTGCGGCCCTGCAGTAATACCGTGCAGTTCCCAACCCCCCGGACCGGGGGTTGGGAACCCCTGGTCTACAACACAACAAAATAGGAAATAACAACGATAAACACGATTTAAACAGACACAAAAATAAACCATTTAACTATAGCCAGAGCCATTTAATAGAAGAGTTACGACATCTCCATTCACTCCAATGGACCACTTTTTTACAGCAATGGCGGATCGTGGAGCCTCTCAATCGTTCCCCGGAAGTTAGCGCCAAGGCTGGCAGAGCTGTGGAGTTGCAGCATAATACACCGTTCGTGACAGACTTTTAAAGGTAAGAAGAAGTTTAAAGATGTATATTGCGGATTATATCAGTACATCTGATTCAAATGAACATGTGTATTAAAGGATGTCAGTGGATTATCCCTAAATTAGTAGATTTAGGGAACGTTTATAGATAACAGATTAAGCTAGCATACCGAAGCAAGTTAGCAACACACGTTGAACAGCCTTTTAATTGTAAATTCCGTTCTCTCTATGTAATTTCGTCCAACATGTTGAATTAGAGAAGAGGGGCTTCTAAACGGGATTGTATGCGGGGGTGGAGGGAGTTAAATATTAGATAAATATAACTTTGGTGCGTGTAAGAGTGAGTGTTTTTAGCAGAGCCATATTGTGTCCTTGTGATTCTGTTGATTATTACCTGTCTGTATAATGTTGCAGCTCAGCTGATTCTGGATTGATGGCAAAGGGAGAGGGACTTAAGTGAGAGTGAAAACACAAGGTACGTTTAATACTACTGTTTTATATAAGTAGACACGTTATCTCCCCAAGGCAATAGGTGTGCTATATAGGTGTGTATAACCCTTTCTCCTGTCTGTTACTCCCTCTCTCAGCACAAGAACCAGAGGGGGGTTCAATGGAGCCTGAATACCTGCACTGAGACCCTCACCCTGCACCCTGAGTCTCAACTCTCAGTGTTTTTCAAGCCTTTCCCTGTTTTTTTGTATTAAACAAAACATTAAGCTCTCCCAATGGTGTGGTTTTCGTTTTGTGAAAAAGTGCAAATGCAGTGTTTGTATATAAATCACATATTTTGTTGCTGTTGGTCGTGAAATTGCTCCTGCTGACTTGAGCCAGCCATTTTTTCCTCCGCTCTGTGTCAGTGGGGAAGCCGTACATTCGTACTCCTTTCTCTGAGCGATCATCATCATCATCATCATCATCATCATCATCATCATCATCATCATCATCATCATCATCATCATCATCATCATCATCATCATCATCATATCCTGTCGGTCTCCTGTCCTTTCTGAAAGCCATAAAGACGACATTAGTCATTTAGATAACTTGTGTCCTCAATTACCAGGGGATTACTGAAACTACCATGAATTTAAGAAAATGGTAGAAATGAATCCAATCTGAATTTTAAAGCATTACTTTAGATCCCCTCCCTCTAAATGTATCAATAAACATTAGAAAGTGATGCTCCTGACTACCATACAAGTTTAAGAAGATAATATTGGTTTGCAAGAATTCAAAGCTATAAATAAACAGCAACAGGCTCTTTAACCAAGGCACTGTTAGTAACATGTAAACTAGTTGTTCACACTAATCCTAATATTATCACTTAATATTAGCAAATTCGATTTTATTTTTGAAAACATATTGATGTAAATACATACACATATCGATTTGTTGTATAGATATTGCAAATCAAAACCTTTATTCACTAATAATTACCAAAAATCGTATTTCTATCTCCTGTTATCAATGCATTCACATTGCCCGCCATGAACTTCCGGGGAACGATCCCTCGTCTACATGAACCACGTGACGATAACCGTTTTTGGACTTCCGGTGTCATAACTCTTCTATTAAATAGCTCTGACTATAGCCTACTTACTTTCTTGTAGAAGTACAAATGTCCAGGAAATATGCCCAAATCAACAAGAACTGCGATCCGGCATGCACGACGCTCCGCTTCCGTAATGCTTCTGAAACGCTCGTGAAACGCGCCCGGTAGGGTATGACGCCGGAAGAGGCCGGACCAAAACCACGGCGCAGCCGTAACGCGCCGCAGACGGACCCAGTGGAAAGTAGGGGTTAGACTCGAGCAGCGGAGCTCCGTGTGAGCTGTATTACCCCCAGTTTCCACCGGGTCCGTCTGCGCCGCGTTACGGCTGCGCCGCGTTGCGGCGGTCGTCAGGATCGCGGCCACTCTAGTCAATGGGTGCTATTCCGCCACACGCGCCGCGTTACGGCTCAGACGCGTCCCAGAAGCGTCTCAGAAGCGTCCCAGAAGCGGCTCGGCGCAGCGCTTCTCTAAAATTAGGATGAATCCTAATTTTGCCGCGGCGCAGCCGTAACGTAACCCCCGGTTTCCACTGGGTCCGTCTGCGCCGCGGCGCAGCTGTGACGTTTTGGTCCGACCTCCTCTAGCGCCATAACCCACCGGACGCGTCCCAGAAGCGTTTCAGAAGCGTAGCGTCGTGCGTGCAGGCTCGCAGTTTTGTTATTGATTCGGGCATCCTGGACATTTGTACTTCTACAAGAAAGTAAGTAGGCTACGTAGTTAAATGTTTTATTTTTGTGTCTGTTTAAATTGTGTTTATTGTTGTTATACATTTCCTAATATGTACCTTCCACTCCACAAACTGCAGCGACTAAAACCAGGCCTTGTCCTTTCTGATGTTGTCCTTGTAGTAAGCATTGGTTACAGTTATAAAATAGTGTGTTTTTCCACTTCCATGATGAAAACCTCGTCGTCCATTGTGTGTATCGTAGTGGAGGTGTTGTGATGAAGGAGGGGCAGGGGCGGTGGGTTCTGTAGGCTAGGGAAGGCTAAGCCTTCCCAAATATTTTTGTCACTGCATCCTGGTAAAATAAAAATATAATGTAGCCTATAATGTTTGTGTCTTTGACATTAGCGCTGCTACGCAACCACCTGTGCCCTGTACAAGCCAGTTCAACAGACCCTGGATATGTTTGAGTTATCTTAACTAACCCTAACAAACGAGATCTCGCTAAGCGGTCCTACGACGCTGGTTATCAACTCGGTAAATCAAGCCAGGGTTTCTCTTTCCAGCTGAAAGCGTTCACGTGAAAGGGGCGGGGTTAGCAACATTTGACCAATCACAAACAGGGACAAGTCAGAGCCGTATCTGGGACAAGTGTACTGACAGCGCAGTGTCATACTTCATTAATGAAAAGTAAACTAATATTAGACAAATATGAACTTTAAACGTCCATGACTTAAACATATAATCCAGGATACAAGCCACATATAGTTGCACCTGCAAGGTGAATATAACAACTGGTTAAAAAATAAACTACCGAGTGTTTGAAAGCGTACAACAGTTTTATGATATCACTGCCCCATCTAGACACGAGTGGATCTGACTTTAATTACATTTGAGTTGAGTGTTTCGTCAACCTAATGTGTTGCTTAAAATAATACTTATGCATACAGTAGCGGTAGCCTATGTGACAATGTAAGTGTTGCACGGCCAGATGCGGCTCGAGAAGCTGACTCAGATAAGGAAATATATGATATATTATGATATTATATGATCGATGATGTGATTGATAATGTGATATGAATGATATGTGTGACACGTCGGCTTCTTCCCTGCATACGGCAGTTTAAACTGTATCCTTTATCCTGCAATATGACTTGATAGATTTAAACTCCGCACACTGAGCTCTGATTGGTCAGCAGGCGGTGCTTTCACTGAGTTGATCTATTTTCTATAGACGCCGGAGGCGGGCAGCGCCAGGTAAAAAAAGTAATTTAGCCTTCCCAAACCTGAGCCTCACGCGCCGCCTATGAGGAGGGGGGTCTAAATTAGTATATGTGGGGGATGGGCCTGGCCCGGATGCTCACCTTTCCACTTCCTGCGAGGGGGGGTTGCCTGCCCGACCTTACGTTACGGCTGCGCCGCGTCAAAAATAGGATTCATCCTAATTTTAGAGAAGCGCTGCGCCGAGCCGCTTCTGGGACGCTTCTGGGACGCGTCTGAGCCGTAACACGGCGCGTGTGGTGGAATAGCACTCTGACGGCCCCTACACACGGCGGCGTGCGTTGCCGCTTCAACGCTTCTGCCCATTCACTTTGAATGGGGTGACTTCACAATTCGCCGAACTGCATTGTGGGAGCAAAGCGTAGCTTCTCTCGCGGTGCTCACTGCAAAAGTAGAGCAATGTTCTACTTTTGCCGCCTCGACAGAGGCGTCAGCCAATCAAATCCCTCGTATGTAAATCTGACAGCACTAGCCAATCAAACTGGGTGTATTTTGGGAGAGCCAGACCGCAGTTATTTCCCATATGTCAAAAAATGGAGGATCACCCGGTACTCTATGACCAGTCCCTCTTTACATACAGGGATACAAACCGGAGGAGCCAGGCATGGGGGGAGGTGGCAGAGACAGTGGGTGAAACTGGTAGGTTTTCGCTTGTTTGGGGAGTTTATATCCAGTGTACTTCGTTTGAATGGACATCTAGCATAGACAGTTTATTTAGCCAGCATGGATGTAGCATGCTTTGTATTGTCCGGGGCGTTGTTGGTTGTGTTGCTCGCGTTGACTCCCCAAGCTCAAAACACGCCGCCAAGCGGCAACGCACGCCGCCGTGTGTAGGGGCCGTGAGTGAGTGTGTGTGTGTGCCGGCGAAACTCCGCGGAGTACCGCGGCTGAGAAAGGATAAGTGTGGACTCAATTTTTATATAACATTACAAGAGGGATTCTTATTATTACATGATATGCTTATTGTGCTCATGAGATTGCTATGACTATAAAATAAATAGACACAATCACTAATCCCAGGTTCTGATGGGTTAGATACCAACGAAGGGAATAGTCAGAAGAACGTTTTCAGCTTGCAATACTAATGTAGCAAAGCCAGGTGTAGATGCAGTAAGAAGACAGTGAGTTATTGAGACTCTGACTTTGAGAGTTGGGTGAGCTCCGCTCCCACACATAGCCAGGAATCAGTATAACCAAGATTCCACTATATCTGCAGAAAGCTTCAGCAAAACAAATTACTTATGATGGCGACAGTGTGGGGAGGGACTTTCACAGGCCGGCCGAATGCTGATTGGAGGATCGTGTTGCCAAGAGACTTTTTCCAAAGTCTGTGCACCTGGTCCAACCAAGTCCAAACCACGGTATCTCTTCAGTTAGTCTTGACCAATCATGTACGGGCAACGCCCTGTGTAATAAAATGTATGCATGCATGAGGTTCGGGGCTCTTTCTGTAAATAGTGGTGACAGATTACAGTTTTGCTGCCTGTAATTTCTGTGACAGAGTCATTGGCCAAGTAATATATATCTTTTGCTCTCTTTTAATAAATAGTTGAACTTAGAAGTCGTTTGTCTTTCCTGGAATTTTGAACACAGCATAAGGCTGAGTGAGTGAGTGAGTGTATGTGTGTGTGTGTGTGTGTGTGTGTGTGTGTGTGTGTGTGAGGAGCTCCGCGGATTGGTCATCGTTACGTCACTATACTCAGGAAGAACACAATGGAAAAAGAGAAATCTCCAACGAGGCGTTCTCCCCAGTGAGATGATAGTGAACTGTTCATGAACTTGTCATGAAAAGTTCATGGAATATCAGTGAACCATATTCATGAACAGCTCATAACAAAGTTGATGAACTGTTCATGAAAGTGACATGAACATTAAATGGCACTAGGGCAGTTCATGAACTACTCATGAAACTCCTGTGCTGGAATGGTTCATGAACAATTCATGGAATATGGTTTTAGGCAGGTTCATGAACAATTCATGAAATGGAGTTTTCAGTGAGTGTGTAGGGATATTCAGTTTTCAACCAAGAACATTTCAAGAATTGTTCATGAACATATCAAGAACTGTTCATAACAACTTCATGAACCATTCATGAACAGTTCATACCGAGTCACTGAATATAATTCAATGGCTGGCTATGAACTGTTCATGAACTGTTCATGAACCATTGACTGTGAATTGGCAACCATAGAAAACAACAATTATGTCAATCACAATGGAACTTTACTCAAATTAACAAACAAACAAACAAACAAACATACATGTATACAGGTGGAGCGTTACAATTAATCCTATCACTATTTGAAGCAGTTCTTGACACTCAGCTGCACAAAAAATGTTGTTACGGGTCCCAAAAGCTTGGGTACCACAGCAACAATAAATTATTTCTGTAGAAAACAGAAAAGTGCAGCAGCAATAATTATACTCAGGATCCGGTTGATCGTCTGGATTGCTTCTTATTCAAAATTCAAAGTACACAGTTACATTCAAATAGCTGAACTTTACAAACATCACATTTCTCCATTTAAGTTATCTGTCTGTCACAGTCAATTACTGTATCTCAAGGAGAAATTCAACATAGTCAATATAAATTATTACATTACATTGCATTTAGCTGACGCTTTTATCAAAAGCGACTTACAATAAGTGCGTTCGACCAACAAAATACAAACTTGAAGAAAACAGAATCATATAAGTACATCAGGTAAAAAGAGCAAAAACATTTCAAGTGCTACTCAACTGGCTTTAGGTAAGTGCTTTGTTAATAGTTCTATTGCTCGAAGTGGAGTCGAAAGAGATGAGTTTTCAGTCTGCGCCGGAAGGTGTGTAAGCTATCTGCTGTCCTGATGTCAATGGGGAGCTCATTCCACCATTTTGGAGCCAGGATAGCAAACCCACGTGTTTTTGCTGATGAGAACTTGGGTCCCCCTCGCAGCGATGGTGCAGCGAGCCGTTGATGCAGAGCGGAGTGCACGTGCTGGGGTGTACAGTTTAACCATGTCCTGGATGTAGGAAGGGCCAGATCCATTCGCAGCATGGTACGCAAGTATCATTGTCTTGAAGTGGATTCTAGCAGTTACCGGAAGCCAGTGGAGGGAGCGTGAGGAGCGGCGTGGTGTGGGAACATTTATGAAGGTTGAAGACCAGACGAGCAGCTGCATTCTGGATGAGTTGCAGAGGTCGGATGGCACATGCAAGTAGACCAGCCAGGAGGGAGTTGCAGTAGTCTAGGCGTGAGATGATGAGCGCCTGGACCAGAACCTGCGTGGCTTTCTGGGTCAGCTGGGGACGCATCCTCCTGATGTTGTAAAGCGTGTATCTGCAGCAGCGGGTTGTAGCAGCTATGTTTGCAGTGAAGGACAGGTTGTTATCTATAAACACATAACGCTATCAAATAATACTTTCTATCAATATATCTATCTTTACCAAATATAACATATGGAGATCACAAAAATACACTGTCAATGTTAATAAACAAAAAACAAGGTAATGTGCCTGCAAGACTGCACTCAGGTAAACAAAACATATTACCCGTGCGCAGCAGCTAACCTGCCTGCGAGCCTTCGCTCAGGTCACATTTACCCAGGCGCGGCTGAAGCCCGCGAAAATTGCATCTATTGTTGCCGACAGTTTAGTATTTAATAAAATACCGTTACTATGTCAAACATGCTCAAAACCTTCTGACACACTCTCCTAAACATCTCCAACATCATATCTAATTCACACAAGTTAACATCGATCATTTTCATTATGTACTGACCTGTAGAAAACAGAAAAGTGGAGCAGCAATAATTATACACAGGATCAGGTTGATCGTCTGGATCATAGATATACACTAGATGGCTCATGGGAGATTTTCCAGCGTAGCTGACCGGCCGCCATCTTGCTACAGTTAACAGTTACTCTGATTTGCGTTATGGTAGCTGTTGTAAGGTGAGTGATCTGCACAAAAATACTCTTAACTCACTGAAATCTTGACTGATTTACAAACGGTTTGGTTTATTATAAACATGATTAGCATGGCTATGATACAGGATGCTTGGACATGTTGAAATTGCAGCTTTTCTTTGTGTATGTTACATTACATTACATTACATTGCATTTAGCTGACGCTTTTATCCAAAGCGACTTACAATAAGTACATTCGACCAGGAAGACACAACCTTGAGGAAAACAGAATCATATAAGAACATCAGGTTTCAAAGAGCCAATCGTTTCAAGTGCTGCTCAACTGGCTATAGATAAGCCAGTCCTTTATTAGTATATAAGTGCTCTGTTAGCAGTTCTTTGTTAGTCATTCTATCGCTCGAAGTGGAGTCGAAAGAGATGAGTTTTCAGTCTGCGCCGGAAGGTGTGTAAGCTTTCTGCGGTCCTGATTTCAATGGGGAGCTCATTCCACCATTTTGGAGCCAGGATAGCAAACCCACGTGTTTTTGCTGATGGGAACTTGGGTCCCCCTCGCAGCGAGGGTGCAGCGAGTCGTTTGGTTGATGCAGAGCGTAGTGCACGTGCTGGGGTGTACGGTTTAACCATGTCCTGGATGTAGGAAGGGCCAGATCCATTCGCAGCATGGTACGCAAGTACCAGTGTCTTGAAGTGGATTCTAGCAGTTACCGGAAGCCAGTGGAGGGAGCGGAGGAGCGGCGTGGTGTGGGAAAATTTTGGAAGGTTGAAGACCAGACGAGCCGCTGCATTCTGGATGAGCTGCAGAGGTCGGATGGCACATGCAGGTAGACCAGCCAGGAGGGAGTTGCAGTAGTCTAGGCGTGAGGTGACGAGAGCCTGGACCAGAACCTGCGTCGATTTCTGGGTCAGCTGTGGGCGTATCTTCCTGATGTTGAAAAGCGTGTACCTGCAGCAGCGGGTTGTAGCAGCGATGTTTGCAGTAAACGACAGGTTGTTATCTAGGATAACACCCAGATTCCTTGCAGTCTGAGTCGGGGAAACAACAGAGGGGCCGATGTTGATAGTTAGGTCAAGAGAGGGACAATCTTTTCCCGGAAGGAAAAGCACTTCAGTTTTGTCAAGGTTGAGCTTGAGATGATGATCAGACATCCACTGAGAGATGTCAGCTAAACAAGCAGAGATGCGTGCGACGACCTGGGTCTCTGAGCGGGGAAAGGACAGAATTAATTGGGTGTCGTCAGCGTAGCAGTGGTATGAAAAACCATGCGGGCTAATGACAGTTCCGAGCGAGTTTGTGTACAGGGAGAAGAGGAGAGGACCAAGAACAGAGCCCTGAGGGACCCCTGTAGTTAATTGACAAGGGTCGGACTCAGACCCTCTCCAAGTAACCCTGTAGGTGCGGTCTTTGAGGTATGAGGTGAGGAGGGAAAGTGCAGAGCCTGAAACTCCAAGTTCTTGGAGAGTGCGAAGGAGGATCTGATGATTCACCGTGTCGAATGCAGCAGACAGGTCCAACAGGATGAGGACAGAGGAGAGGGAGGCTGCTTTAGCAGTGTGCAGTTCCTCAGTGACAGCAATGAGAGCAGTTTCTGTGGAGTGACCTGCCTTGAAACCAGACTGGTGCGGATCCAGAAGGTTGTTCTGATGGAGATAACAGGAGAGTTGTTTAAAGACAGCGCGTTCAAGTGTTTTAGACAGGAACGGGAGGAGAGAGACAGGCCTGTAGTTTATAACATCAGACGGGTTGAGAGTGGGTTTCTTCAGGAGAGGGTTTACTCTCGCCTCCTTGAGAGTGTGTGGAAAGTGACCAGAAGTTAGAGAAGTATTGATGAAATGGGTGAGAAACGGTAGAATATCAGGAGCGATAGTCTGAAGGAGGTTTGAAGGGATAGGGTCCAGAGGACAGGTGGTAGGGCGGGCAGAGGTAATGAGGGTAAGAACCTCACTTGGAGAGAGAGGGGAAAAGGACGTTAGTGTGCCGGTTGAAGGTGGCTCAGGTGATCCGGCGGTGAGTAAAGGTGAGTCAGAAAAAGAAGAGCGAATGTCGTAAACCTTTTTTTCAAAGTGGTTAACAAAGTCGCTTGACAGAAGGGAGGAGGGGGAAGGGGCTTTGGGGGGGTCCAAGAGGGTGGAGAAGATGGAAAATAGTTTTTTAGGATTGGAATAGGAAGATTGGATCTTATCTTGAAAGAAAGTGCTTTTTGTCTGAGAGATGGAAGCAGAGAAAGAGGAGAGGAGAGCCTGATAGGTTAGGAGGTCGTCACGGTGTTTGGATTTCCACCATTTCCGCTCTGCTGCCCTGTATGTGGTTGTATTTATTAGCTGGCTAATAACAAGAGGCTGTCAGTGAGACCTAGTATTACAAAGTTGACCCAGCAACTTTACACCAGTGGGAGAGGCAGAACTGCTCTTTCTTTACACATGATTTCTTCCAAGTGGTTTGGCTTGTTAAAAACATATTGCATTATGATACAGGAATTTGCTGGCTTTGTGTTTACAGAAGTACCTGACTATGCCGGACTTGTGTGCAGCCTACGGATGCTCTTATCACCGCAGTCTGTCTGTCTGCAGTCTATATGAAGATCTCATGTCAAAAATCCATCCATCCATCCATCCATCCATCCATCTTCTCCCGCTTATCCGTGGTCGGGTCGCGGGGGTAGCAGTTCCAGCAGAGAGCCCCAAACTTTCTTTTCCCTGATGTCAAAAATAATTGTGATAGATTAGACAGAACTGGCCTGTCTGTGAGCACATTTTATGTTGGTTTGGTTCTTCTGATAAAGGTGTGAATATCTAAATAATATACCAACATATGCTATTGTCATTAGTTGTGTCCCTGTTCTTAAAGCTAAGGCATTGCTAAATTAACAACTCTTGGCTTACAGAGTGGTAACATGAGACCGATTTTTATATATAAAATATAAATGTATTTTAATTTTATAATTAATTTTAAATATTAACAATATAATAAAATAAATGGAAATATATACACCGGCAAATATTTAATATAAATACCTTGTGTGTGTGTGTATAGCTATTGCTTTATCTGATTAATGTTATTTTCATATGGAAGTCCATGATTATAAGTATGCAGTATCATAACTACATCTTTGATGTTTATAAAAAACCAAACCGTTTGAAAATCGGTTAAAAATTGAGCAAGCTATGGTTATTTAAATAGTAAACCATAATGTTATGAATGAGAGAACTCCCTGTAGCAAGATGACGGCCAAGTGGCAACGTCGGTCTCCATTGGCCAGCAGCGCAGGTGAGTCATCTAGTGTTTATATATATCTATGGTCTGGATTGCTTCTGAGGAGGGGGCGGAAGTGTCCCCCCTAAGATAACCCAGATGTCACCGCTCACCTGCCAAAGGTTCCACCTTGGCGCTACTTACTCGTACTGCTTCAGTACAGATAAACCATACAATTATATGAATGTCACCAAAATAAATACAGATAATGTTCAGTTTCAAATTCACTATTGTTTTGTTTTAAGTTTAAAAGTTTTAAAAAAGAAAGAAATGTTCAAATAGTAGATGAATATTCAAGAGGTCTTTAAAAACATCACACTGATCATCAAAAGTTCATAAAATGCTCATGAATATTCACAAATATTCTGAACTTGCCACAATCATCCACAATTCATGAAATGCTCATAGTCATGAAAAGTTCATGAAATACTCATGCAAACTTTTTGGGGTTTTAATTATAATGTTGTGATTGGCTGGATCATGAACAGTTCATAAATTGCTCATAAAAGTCTGTCATGAGCAAAACAGGAACTTTATATGAATGAACAATGTTCATAAAGATTTCATGAACTGCTCTTTAAAATGGTTCATGAGCATTTTAAGAATGTTGGTTCATGAACATGTGAACATGAACATGAACATGTTTCATGAGTGCTCATGAACAGCTCATAAAGTCATGAACTCCATCTCGCAGGGGCGGGCAGCATCAGAGGTCGCGTTAACCGAATATTTTCAATGACGGACACATTTTCAATGACGGACAAATCTGAAAGCAGTCCGTCATTTTGACAGATTAGAACAAACTCAGAACAGCGCCAAAGTTTCCCTGCAGCGAGGCTCCGGTGTTATGCATGCCCTCCAAAAAGGAAATTATACCGTTTCCAAACCTAACTGTGCCGTACAAATAATTGAAATGTCTGTGAGTTTTGGCTTTACGCTGTGCACGTTCCCGCGAGGTGCAGCAGCCATGCATAACACGGCGCATGTTAACTGTCCCCCCCCCCCCTCTTCAGAGTTGTGTAAAGGCCGACAGGTAATTCTGGATTTTGACGGAAGTTTTACGATCCTGTCTGTCAAAATGACGGGCAGCGAAAAAGTCTAGCGCAACCTCTGGGCAGCATAGACAGATCTTTTCTGTGTTACGGCCCCTACACACGGCGGCGTGCGTTGCCGCTTCAACGCTTCTGCCCATTCACTTTGAATGGGGTGACGTCACGTCACGTCGCTGCAAAAGTAGAGCAATGTTCTACTTTTGCCGCCTCGACGGAGGCGTCAGCCAATCAAATCCCGCGTATGCAAATCTGACAGTACAAGCACTAGCCAATCAAACCGCGTGTATGTTGGGAGAGCCAGACCGCAGTTATTTCCCATATGTCAAAAAATGGAGGAGAAAATTATCGTGGCGGTAGGGAATCAGCTGGTACTCTATGACCAGTCCCTCTTTACATACAGGGATACAAACCGGAGGAGCCAGGCATGGGGGGAGGTGGCAGAGACAGTGGGTGAAACTGGTAGGTTTTCGCTTGTTTGTTTGTTTGTCAGCATGGATGTAGCATGAATGCTTTGCTTTGTATGTCCGGGGCGGGACATTCATGTGGTTGGTTGTTGGTCGCGTTGCTCGCGTTGACTCCCCAAGCTCAAGACACGTCCACCGCCAAGCGGCAACGCACACCGCCGTGTTTAGCGGCCGTTAGAGTTTTACTCGCTACAGGGTGTACTTTGAGGGTTTGTGACTCTGCAGACCATTTTCATGCATAAAAAGCCACATAACACACAAGGGGACGGGTAATAACCGGAAAAGCATGACATGGGCCCTTTAAATAACAACTTTGTAGTGGATTAAACAAACACATTATACCAATTATTAACATTCTTTTGCATTAAAATGGCAACTCAAAAATTCCCAACAATGTAATTACAGATTCAAAAGGACACTCAAAAAGACAAAAACAAAAGACAGCCCTTTTTATTAGTTGATGTTGATCACAAGATCCTTAGTTAGTGATACCATGAACAACAATAACTAACTAACAGTTTCAACGTTTTATTTTAGAACCAGAGTATGCCCCTTATTGGCATTTAGAGAATTCCGGAAGTACGCCATATTAAGATTTTGGTGGCAGATAGACAGCAATGATTAAAACATTTGAGCAATGAAATATATATATGTAACAAGGTATTCAAAAAGATGTGAATTCTCCGAGGCAGATTTTCTTGTAGCTATAAATACCAGAGAAGAAAGCACTTGTTGTATTACACCAAAGTTTGTGGATTGGAAGAACTTGCAGTGAGTGACTACTCAGGTTTTATCCTGCCAGCTCTCAGTCAGCAGTGGGAGAAAAGTAGTTATTTAATGTATTGGATGAGAGGTTAACATCTCTATCAAGTGAGAACAAACAAACAGCCCTACATATGAGAGAGACACGTCCTTTTGCTGCTTGTTGTCTATTCCCCCCCTTTTCCTGTCTATGTTGTTCTGCTGTTCAATGGTCACTTACTATGTATATGTAGGCACCAAAGCAAATTCCTTGTATGTGCAAACCTTTTTGGCAATAAACATGTGATTCCAATTCTTATAAATGCAAAGAAAAACACAAAAGTTTATATTTTATGTTTGCAAGTAGTTAAAAGTAGATAAAACATAGATTCAGTGGCAGTAAATGTCATGTATTTTTTCAAAAACATGTATTGGCAGGTTACATATTTAGTTATATGGACAGTATTGAAATAAGAAAATAGATGTAGAGTGATAGGATTCACGGATAGTTTAGTGTTTGTTCTTTCATGCAGTAAAACAGTTTTTAACTTATAAAGTGACAATTCAAAAGGTCACCCTGTCACACTCCTCCCAGCAGCACCTCTTATAGAGCTCAGCCCTTAAACCTACAACAGAGTTCATGCCTAGTGTGCACGTGACAACACACATACTCCACCAGATGGCAGCATGATAACTTCTTCTCCTGATATGAATATCTGTATTGCATTTTATTTGATATTTTTAAGGCATGTGAAAAACTGAATTTCCACCTAGGGGGATACATAAAAAGAGGATCATCTTCTTCTTATTATTTCACATTCTAGCTTTACTTTCTTATTTTTCTATTGATCTATTTTTTTCTATTTCTTTCAATATATTTTTCTATTTATTTGATTCTGAAATAGAGCAAATTTCAAAAAGCCCAATTTCCCTTGTGATGAATAAAATACTTTGATTCTGATTGATACTGATTCTGAAGGAAAATATTTTGTATTAATAGTTACGTTACAAAGTTCAGCTGACGTTTATATAAGGCAGGTTCACAGTCACGACTGGAGCTTGGATGGATATTATTATATTATGTTATGTGCTTCACTGTAAACCTGCAGCTGCTGCCCCTCTCCTGAAGTGTTTGAAGAGGGCAGGATGCTCTGAACTCAGCCTGCAGGGCTGGAGGAAAGTAGCTCCACTTATCAGATGTCATCATGTAAAGCCTCTGGTGCTCAGGTCCATTACTGAGAATAACCCGTGCTCAAAGCAGGAGAAAGTGTTCTTCAGTGAGTTCACCTGCTGTGGATCACTGCTGTTGGTAATTAAGCATGAAACACTTAACGTCATGATGGTTTTAAGAATGTTCAGTCTTTGTAAACTGTCAAACCGAGCGTGGCACAAAGCTTCAGTAAAGCGTTCTGCAGAACCTCTTTGGAACACAGGAAGTGCCTGTAAACTCAGCCCTGTTCATTATTTTCAACTCGTAATGTCTTATTGCAGTAGGAACAAACGATATGATTAAGACTTGTAAAGAACACACTGATTATGGTTAGATTAGTAACAAAGCTACACTTTATTTTTCCAGGAGGCTTAAGGAAATCGCAGTCACACTCATTGACTTGACTGCAAAAAAAGAGATTGAAATCTGGATATAATCCCTGACAGGGATCTAAATGTAAACAATCATATGTTAATCTCATCAGTGATGTACCTGAACGCGTTCAATGAACGATCGTTCATGAACGCGTTCATATTTTGGGCGAACGTGAACTGAACGTACTGTATTTCCGCTAGATGAACGTAATTGAGAACGCGTTCATTATCAGCGCTGTATAACGGCGTTCAAAAGTACGTTCATTCTCAGCACTGTATTATAACGGCGTTCAAAAGTGTGCCAGATTTCATATGCCTTTCAGCCGAAAACCCAGTTAAAACACACCGTAAACAGGCTTCAAAATAATGCGGAAAACCACCCAATCTGGCAACAGCAAGCTGCCTGTGACGCGTACACGTCTGTCACCCCTGGCTGTCGCACTAAAATATAAATATACTAAATATATCAGACTCCTCACAAGAAACAATGTGGAACCGCGGAACCGGCGAGCATTGAATGAAGTATGGACGAAGCCGAGAGCAGCTGCAGCAGCACTCGCTCAGAGTGAGACTCTACGGCAGGGGTGGGGAACCTCCGGCCTCCGGGCCGTATACGGCCCGCGAGACAATTTGGTACGGCTCTCGAGGTAATTTATAAACACACGCAAAAAAAAAAAAAATGAAAGAAATCTAGACCGCAAAAAAATTAAACAAGCGAGTGCCTGTTTTTCCTGGCCAAGGTTAGGGTCCTTGAACACAACACGAGCCTAACGTGTCATCACGTGGTATATGTCTCGACTGACAGGGGTGCAGTTCTGACGGAGAGCACCAGAACGCCACTCCAGCACTTCAGAAATTGCAGTACCGATAAGTCCATACACATGCCGCAGTTTCTGCGTGTCTGTGTCTTTAGTTGAAAGCCCAGTTGCGATCTGCTCATCTGTCATACTGATCAGACAGTCAATAACTGTGTTGTTATCATTAGCATCTGGTTAGCTAGCTATGCTAACGAATATAAGAAGCTTTGTCTACAACCAGTGAGGTAAAGGCACATCTTTATATGATCATTATAGTTATCAAAAAAATAAGAGAATAAAGTAAACAGGTATAAAATACTATATGACAGTTATTAATAAAGAAGAATACAGTTTGAAAGGGGAGTGATTTGTCAAATATCCATAAATTAAAAGAAAATCTGTTTACAGTTGTGTTTGGGTGTTGAGAGATGTGTCCATAGATCTCCTAATGTTGCTCTCAAAGTGCACCAGATTGATGCTTTTAACTTCAACATTTAAAAAAAAATCTTCCCAGGGGAGCATGCCCTCCGGAGGTTAGGTCCCCCCCCACTTAAATCATGTTCACATGGATAGGAAACTAAATACATTTGCACACATCTTGTGTCCATATCTTTCTGTTTTGGTGATCACGCCACACCCTGCACGTGCATGCATACGCGAGTCATGGTGAGATATCTGGATTAAGAGGTTGCTTTTTCTTTGCACAGAATGAAATGAATGAGTTGTGATTTTAGTTTTTTTAAGCAGAGGTCAATAACTTGTACGGCCCTCTGAGGATATTGAAAACATTGAAATGGCCCATTAACATCGTACAGGAGACAAATAATAGCTCGCAGCAACTTATTGAAAAAAGAACTATGAACTATAAATTAGTTCATTTTTGAAACCATGAACTTTAGTTCAACATTTTGAATTATGAACTATGAACTGAACTAGTTCATTTTAAAATGTGTGAACTGTGAACTGAACTAGTTCATGTAGAAAGTGAACTTTCCCAACACTGAATCTCATAAAGATGAGCTGTGTTCTTTGTCTTCTTCTTCTTACATTTTAAAACAAAGGGGTTTTCCATCAAACCCTCTCTGAGAAATGAATACATGAATTTATAACAAGCCAACTAAACTGCAGTAACTTTAGCTGATGGCCACCCAATGTCAGCAGTGCAGTGACGACAGCTAACTCAAAACGTGCTGCATCTTTTTACAGTAACTAACAAATATGTTCACAGTACACCTGTTCTTAAATCTCTGCATTGATTTTAAAATGTGACTTTTTATATGAAAAAAAGAAATCTATCATTAGTGACGACATAATCGGCATCAATTTATTTGAACCATCCATGCCTTCCGTAGTTTTGAAGAAGTGAAAAATAAATCTTCTTTTAATAATCCCACAAGGGGGCATTCAGTTGCTCAGTGCATTGATGGAGCCCTGTCAGAGCGGAGCGGCGGCCATGTTTTAGGGTCTGAAGCAGTTTGAGGTTTAGTTTCTTACTTTGCTCAAGGACACTTTGGCCCAGGAGGTGAACTTGAACCAAACCTGTATTTTAATTTGTTTTGGTTCGTTGGCACTCCAACCAGTGACCATCAGGTGATCAACTTCCTCCCGAGCACGGGAACTCAGCTACGGCTGTTTGGTGTGTGCATGTCTGTGATCTCTGTTTGCAAATATGACTTATGTATTTTAGCGCTTCTATATTTTGAACTTGTTTTAATATTATATGACACTTTTGCAAATTGTGTTTATTATGTATGTTATTATTTACATATGTGCACGTGCACAACGGGGGGTTGAGCATCTGCCCTTTTGCTCTGCTTTTAGAGAAGTGCCCTTTTTCCAATGTCCCTTTTCATTTACTTCGCATCTGGCTAGGTTTACAGTCTGACCTGCCAACGATGCTGCGGGAGCTTCGTTCTGATTGGCTAATGTACTTCTGTGCAATTTACCCTTTGTGACCTGGTTAATATGTGCCCACACAGGAATGTATTGATAAATAATTAACTGTCATGGTAGAGGTGTTTGAACCAACCTCAGTCATGGGTTTGTTTTAAATACATACATTTAATACCCCATTAAGGCTGTCAGAAAGGTATTCAAGGCATATATATTTATTTCCTTAGTAAAAATCGTAGTAGAAAGCTAACGTAAGGTTATAAAGTTTAGAATCCACACAGCTCTTATCGGCTGCCAATTAGATACTTCCAGTTATTTCTCTCCGTTAGAAACCTTCCTGAGAAAAGAAGACTTCTCGACTGCAGCCCAGTGAAGAACCCCCTTCCTGCTGCAACAACCCTCCATCAGCTGACGTCCCCCCTGCAGTCACTGTGGAGGACTCCATGTCCCAGACAGCAGACAGCAGGTGATGTCAGCTGCTCTGCGCTGCTTTAGGTTAGGGTTGCAGTCCAAACATTTTGACCTTTTCCAGCTTGTGCAGCTCACATGTAAGTACATTTGGAGTGACAACTCATATTCCACAGCATGAAACAACCCCGGCAGGTTTTCACCTGAGAAACACATTCCATGACACTTGAGCTGTAAACGGTAAATGGGACACCTGCCGGAGAGGCATTGAATGTCCACGGATCAGAGGAAGCAATGTCTCCTGGTACTGCTGAGGAAACACCCTGTGTATAAAAAGCCTGTGGGATGTTATGGTATCTCTAATAGGGTGGCTGATAAACAGAGTTCTATTTCGTCCCTACTGACCGCCAGAGGCGGTGCTTTAGCACTGGATATGTCCATCGCGCGCATGCGCAGCTCGAGTACCAATAACAACAAAGTCACCTGTGACCCACGTGACACCGGCTATATCAGCCGGTATTGTCAGAGGATCTGTTCCTTTCATCTTTTCGCTGCGCGAGGGTACCGTGGCTACGTTTTCGTAGCCTACAGCGTTCAGGTTTGAACGTTTGATCTGAGGGATTTCTCTGCAAACAGCTGGCCGCGTGGAGCTTCGCGACTGACAGTCGGAGCTACGGGTCGTTAAACGCGTCCTCCAGGAGCTGTGGCCGGCTGTGCGCTGTGCAGAGCCTCGACAGACAGGTTTGTGTCAGCTTGTTGCTGGTGATGGCTGTGTTTCCACACCCTCTCCCAGCCAAGTTGTCCTGATTACCGTCTTATTGTTTGTGGCTTAGACTTTCTGGTGACGACAGTGTTCCCGCTTCCTCTCCCATAAAGTTGCCCTTATGCTCTTTTGAAAGTTCTGCTTGTGGCGTTGTGCCCGAGCTATCATTAGCATCCCAGCTTTGGCTGCGTCCCTCATTCAATTTAGTATGGAAGCCCAGAGGGTCATACTTTAAACCCGTTTTTCGTTTAGATGCAGAAAGTAAGGTAAGTACTTTCTATTTCTTAGAAGCTATTATCTGGTCTTAACATTTGTGTTCTGACTTGGTCGCTTGATTGTTAGCAGCAGCCGCTTGGCTAACACCTTGCTGTTGAGCTTAACTATTAACTCAGGGCAGTGCTCCCGCTCCCAGTAGCATAGGGTTTGATTGCAGTAGCGCTAGATCGTTGTATTACTGCTCCTAGTACTAGACTCCTAGCACTAGGATGATATGCAGAGAACATCTTCACGGCGGGTGCTGTGTGCTCGGCATGTGCGGTTACTACTGTAACCAGGCACGGTTCTATGTGGGCTGTTCTCTTTCTTAGAAGCTAATTATCTGGTCTTAACATTGTGTTCTGACTTGGTTGCTTGATTGTTAGCAGCAGCCGCTTGGCTAACACCTTGCATGTACGGTTAAGCTTCATTATTTAACTCAGCCGGTGAGGGCAGTGCTCTCGCTGCTGCTCCCGGTAAACGCATGGTATGGTTGCAGTAGCGCTATATCGTTGTATTTACTGCTCCTAGTACTAGACTCCTAGCACCGGCCACAGTTACTATTGTAACTAAGCTTCTAAGCCGTAAGTACTGGCCATAATTACTACTGTAACTACGGTTCCAAGCTGTGTAAGTACTGGCCATAGTTAATACTGTAATTACGGGGTTAAGCCGTAAGTACTGGCCATATTTACTACTGTAACTACGGTTCCAAGCCGTGCACGTACTGGCCATAGGCAATACCGTAACTACGGCTCTATGCTGTGTAAGTACTGGCCATAGTTACTACTGTAACTATGGTTCTAAACCATGTAAGTACTGGCCATAGTTACTACTGTAACTACGGTTCCAAGCCGTGCAAGTACTGGCCAGAGTTACTACTGTAACTACGGCTCTATGCTGTGTAAGTACTGGCCATAGTTACTACTGTAACTACGGTCCAAGCCGTGCAAGTACTGGCCAGAGTTACGACTGTAACTACGGTTCTAAGCCGTGTAAGTACTGGCCATGGTTACTGCTGTAACTACGGCTCTGTGCTGTTCTCTTCTTTAGAAGCTAGTTATCTGGTCTTAAACATGTGTGTTATTTGACTTGATCTCGCTTGATCGTTAGCAGCAGCCGCTCGGCTAACGTCTTGCGTATATTGTTAAGCTTCTTTATTTTACCCAGCGAGGTGAAGGCAGTGCTCTCGCTCCCGCTCCCTCTACCGGTAATGCGGATGTAGCTACATCCCTTTTTCTGTTCGTCGAGTAGTAGCACCACTCTTCCCGTTCAGCAGGTAGCTGGTGAAGGCTGTGTTCCCGCACCCGCTCCCGGTTACACTGCATCTGGCGTTCGACTCTAACTTAAACAGTGAAGGCAGTTTTCGCCCCCACTCCTGGTAGACGCCAAACGGCCTCGTTTTTCCGTTAAGCAGGTAGCCGGTGAAGGCTGTGTTCCCGCACCCGCTCCCGGTTACACTGCATCTGCCATTCGTCTCTAACTCAACCAGTGAAGGCAGTTCTCGCCCCCGCTCCTGGTAGACGCCAAACTGCCTTGTTTTTCTGTTAAGCAGGTAGCTGGTGAAGGCTGTGTTCCCGCACCCGCTCCCGGTTACGCTGCATCTGGCATTCGTCTCTAACTCGACCAGTGAAGGCAGTGTTCTCGCCCCCGCTCCTGGTAGACGCGGAACTGCCTTGTTTCTCCGTTAAGCAGGTAGCCGGTGAATGCTGTGTTCCCGCACCCGCTCCCGGTTACGCTGCATCTGGCATTCGTCTTTAATTTAACCAGTGAAGGCAGTGTTCTCGCCCCCGCTCCTGGTAGACGCTAAATTGCCTGGTTTCCGTTAAGCAGGTAGCTGGTGAAGGCTGTGTTCCCGCACCCGCTCCCGGTTACGCTGCATCTGGCACTCGCCTCTAGCTCAGCCAGTGAAGGCAGTGTTCTCGCCCCCGCTCTTGGTAAACTGCCTTATTTACTAATCCAGCTAGGTGAAGGCAGTCATCTCGCTCCCGCTCCCTCTGCTGGTAACGTGGGTGTAATTACATCCCTATTTCTGTTGGGCGAGTAGCGGCGCGGCTCTACTCTTTCTGTTAAGCAGGTAGCTGGTGAAGGCTGTGTTCCCGCTCCCGGTTATGCTGCATCTGGCATTCGTCTCTAACTCAACCAGTGAAGGTAGTGTTCTCGCCCCCGCTCCTGGTAGACGCGGAACTGCCCTGTTTTTCCGTTAAGCAGGTAGCGGGTGAAGGCTGTGTTCCCGCACCCGCTCCCGGTTATGCTGCATCTGGCATTCGTCTCTAACTCAGCCGGCAGTGTTCTCGCCCCCGCTCCTGGTAGACGCTGAACTGCCGTGTTTATTAATCCAGCCAGGTGAAGGCAGTGCTCTCGCTCCCGCTCCCTCTGCCGGTAACGGGGGTGTAATTACATCCCTCTTTCTGTTCGGCGAGTAGCAGCAACGCTCTACTCTTTCCATTAAGCAGGTAGCTGGTGAAGGCTGTGTTCCCGCACCCGCTCCCGGCTACGCTGCATCTGGCTACCTACAGAATGGTTCATTCATGTAGCGCCTGTATGGCTTCTCTTGAGCCCGAGGACGGCCACGACCGCTGCCCCTCCTGCCTCGGCCGCTTCTGGCGGTCAGTGGGGACGAAATTCGAGCATCTGAGGGAGGTTCTCACAGTAAACGCCTGCATGAGCTGTAGCTGCATGCCTCGGGTGCTCAGAGTGGCTCGAATCACTGAGGTGGAACGTCTGGCAGCAGCCAACAGACACCTCTCCTTGTCACGTCCTCCTCCAGATCAATTCGGCCGTTCCCGGCGACTTGAGGGAGCGATGGCTATGTGTGCTCCCCCCAATAGAAGGACTAGAAACAGGCTGTCCTCTAAAGTGGATCGGCTAGCTGCCGATAGGGGCATAATGAAGTCGCCTCTTCAGCCTGGGCCCGGTGTAGGGGCTGCTCGCGGGCGCTCACCCCCACCCCTCCTTCGGTTGGGGGGTGAGCTGTTTAGATCAGCTGCCCTGGAGGCACTGGAGCGTGCCGCCCAAGCTAGGCAGACCAGGCAGCAGCACTCGGGTCCTCGCAGACCTGTGCCCACTCCCAGCAGGCCGCTGGGACCGCTCTAGCAGCCGCACTCAGCCGCCGGATTACAGGGGTGGTCTGCAGGGGCCCTACCTCTGGGCCAAGAGTTGTCCGTCCTTTTGTCCAAAGACGCAATCAACCCAGTAAGACCCTCTGCTTAGCCAGGGGGTTCTACTCGGCATACTTTCGTGAGCAAGAAAGTCGGCGGATTTCGCCCGATCTTGGACCTCAGAGGAATCAACAGATTCCTGAAGGTGCTGCCATTCTATATGCTGACTACTGCATACGCACAGGTGGAGTGGTTCCCAACCGAGGGATGCCTACTTCCACGTGGGCCGGGCAAGAGGGTGCCTTATATTCAGTGTGAAGGAAATATTTTTGTTTATGTGTTTGTACCAAAAAGCATTTTGTGTTTCACATAGGTCTGCTATAACTTAGAGCAGGGGTTTAAGAGTTTAAAGGTTAAAGGGTTAAAGGTTCCGCTTTCCTGTTGGGGGACTGTGACTAACTGCCAGAGGACTTTAACAGACTGTCTTTGTCTCTTGATCCATGTGTTTGTAATTATCGATCAGAAGACGCGCGAAATAGAGGCCCCTCCCGGATTCTCCGGTAGATCGTCTGTGTTTTCTGTGTAATGCTTTAGTGAGTTGGAGGGTTTTCTCATGGCATGTTGTGTAAACGCTCTGAGCTCACTCACGGCCGTTGGCTCTCATTAAACTCAGTGTTTGATATAAAGCGGACTCCAGCCTCCATTCCTTCCATCTACATTGCTGAAAAGAAAATCTCTCTCACAGATTGGCGTCACGGACAGGCACCTTCAGATCTTTCAGACATTGGTGAGTACATTTCTATTTTGAGATTGACTCGCCAGCGTTTGAGATCAACGGTGTATTAAAATTACCTGAGAGAACTGAGCTGCTGCATTTTTTTTTGGGTTTCTCTACTCATTTACATCTGGAGGCTAATCTATAACCTCGGGAATCGGTGTCAAGGGGATATTGTCCTGGCCGATTTCCCCGTGTTTGTTGCTGGGACAGGTGTCTACGAGCAAACGCGGCTTATGTGAAAACTATGAGAATATTTGGGGCTAATGATAACCTAGGAATATCGAATTTCATCGATCTCCTCTGTGTGTGCTTCTTGGAATTAACTCACCAGGCAATTACACACAACAAATATTCAGAGAAACTTTTGAGAGATGCACCAGCAAAGTGGATTTTCTGAATTAGAGCAATGTCGCAAGATTTGTATTTAAACAAATCGCCGAATTTAGGAGCTTTCAGAGGATAAATAGCATTTCTGCTGAGGTGCCGATTCTCCGCCCCCTGGGGAGAGCTGCATGCAGAAAAAAGGAGCATACAGCATTATCCGCAATTATTTACGCTTTTGAACTAAAGAAAGTGCCCAATGTGTGGTTTGAGAATGTTGTATGAATTGCTGAATTTGGCTGTGTTTGCAGATACACGAGAATTATGAGGATAGAGGGCTCATAATTAGTGGCCCCTCTGAAAGTCTCCCTAATTCGGATTAAAATAGGCTGGAAGAGTTTTTGTCGGGCTGAGTTGTTGAGAGTTTTTATGTTTGTTTGTCTAATTGCAGTGTTTGTTTTATTGTACTAACCGTTAAACATGGGTAATACTGTCTCCGCAAACGGGTCCGTTGGTAAGCGGGACAATATTTCACGCACCAAGACACTTACAAAGAATCCTATTACAGACAGCCACTACACGCACATGTTTTCCCCTAATATGCCGTCAGGAATTGTCGGAAGAAGCTTGGATTGGACTAAAGTTATGCCGTTCACATCGTTACTTTGTGAGCACTCGCAACAGAATAGTCAAAAAGGACAGATTCTGTTTGATTGGCCGTTAACGGGCACTTTTGACATGATGGTACTGTGGCAAGCGTTCAAATTAATTGAACAGGAGGCGAATTGCTCCTGGGATGCAACGTACATGAAGGACTGCGTTAAAGCTTGGATGACTATTGCAGAAAAAAGAGGTTATGATGAGCGGAAAAATGAAAAGTCAGTTGGCATCGAGCGAGGCTCCATTGAACTCAAAGCTTTGATTGAACGAGTTTCTAAATGCGCAGCTACTTGTCATTTGCTTAGCCTAGAGGCTGCTTTTGATGTTAAATCAGAAAACATGTCCAGAATTAAACAAAGACACGGAAAAGACGTCACAGCCATTGCGAAATCAGTCATGTACGATTGGCTGAAAAGACAAGGCAAATCTCCCAGTACAGCTCAATTAATTTCCATTTTAACGGACACAGGGCTGCTGGAGGGGAAGCAGGCTGTGTCTCTCTGCACACAAATGATTCCCGCGATAGGACTCTCAAATTCCGGGGCAAGAAACTCCGAGGACGATTTATTAATGTCAGCTGCAGCTATCATGAATACAAATCGTTTGACATATCAGGAAGGACAGTATAGAGAAAGGGAGCAGCAGGAACACAGTGCAGCGGACAGTGAAGAGGAAACGCCAGAGAGCAGCCCATTACACACGCCGGCCTCTGGCTCCGCAACGAAAATGTTACACGCTCCAAACACGCCGTACGGCACCAGTTTTAAGAACTATGTTCCTCATAGAATTATCACAAGACTGCAAACATCTCAGGATAATAATTCTACTGGAGCTATGACAGCACCGAAAATACTGATAGGAGATGTTCCAGTTTATAAGCCTTGGACACCCGCTGAGGTGATGGATGTCACAAATCACGCTCCAAGTCCGACTAAAAGCCCAGATGAGTATCTGTCGTGGTTGACCAATGTCTGCTCAGTTTATAACTGTTTGGTTCATGATGTTAAACAGCTGATAATCCTAACATATAAAGCAGATTGGTCGACGTGTAAAGAGGAATTCAAATTCCCTGCCTGTACGCCTGCGGGTGACTGGCCTGAGACACAAACACGGGATATGTGGATCGAAACGATGGCCGCTATTGCAATCAAAGCATGCGCCAAAACGCACACAGATTTTTCACTGGTGACGGCTTGCGTACAGAACCCAACAGAAATAGTCCCAGATTTTCTCCAGCGTTTTATGACAGCCTGGGATCATAATGCGGGCATTAAAAGAGAGGGCAATGATTTGTTCGCCATACAGACTTTGTTGCATAATTTAATCCCTGAAACAGCTCAGGCGTATATGATGGCTACCCCGGATTGGCAAATTAAAACATGGAAATCAACCCTCGCAGTAATACGCGCGTTGTACAAAAATCAGATATTTCTGACCCCCAGAATTGCGCAAAAGTTGCCTCCAAATACACAGGCTTATCAGAGTGCGGATAACTCGCAGCAGTTTCAGGGACAACATCACACACAGCAGTATCAAAATCAGAGACAGCAGCAGAATAGAAATCCCAGAAAGGTGATGCCGTGTCACGTCTGTGGCGCAACAGATCACTGGGCAGGACAATGCAGACGGCGCTGGCAACCACAGCAGGACGCACAACCTTTGCCTGCTCTTCCCCAGCCCCCTCGCCAACACCCTGCATTACTGCCCCCCCCTCCCCTGACCAGTCAAGATGTCAGGCAGGTTCAACAGGGGCAAAACGGTCAGCAAAGTCAATTTAATAGACGATAGAGGTGCCAAGAAGAAGAAATAGGGTCAAATTCACAGCATTTCCCCATTCAAGCAGCAACAATTCGCCTTTCCAATAGCCCGCGTGAAGATCCGATTATGCCCGTTGATTTCAGTGGTAAAGCGGTAGACATTTTGATTGACAGTGGAGCAACATTATCAGCTGTGCGTACGAAAGAAAAAGTGTGTGAACCAACCAATAATTTTGTTACAACAATGGGAGTTTCTGGCATCCCTATGTCCGAGCCCGTTTCAGAGAAAACTGATATTTCAATTGAAGGATCACATGTCCAACACTCTTTCATTATTTCAGATGGAAGTCCTATTAATCTAATGGGCAGAGATTTGCTTTGTAAATTACAAGCAACAATACATTGCACTCCAGATGGATTGTTTTTGACTATTCCTGACAGCAAAGTCTATCAAGCTGTCCAATTCATTCAATCATCTCAGGACAACCTTTATTGTTGGTCATTTCCAGATTTCAACATGATTTCTGTTTTTTCAACAACAGGAATTCAGAAAATTGCTAGCATTTCCCCTGCGTGTGCCTCTTTAATGTCCCTTATGAGGCCTGTATTGAATTGTCACTGCACAGCTGCTTTTAACCCATCAGACGACTATAAACTATCAGTAAGAGGTTTTTGCAACAGTTCAGATCAGTTGGAATGTGAAAACTTTATGTTTATTGGACCCCAGGGTTGCGCATTGCCCCTAAGGCTCACAACCAAACAAGAGGCTCTTTATGCTGCAGACACGATTCCTCACCTCGCAATAGGGGTCACTTCAGGAAGTGACCCTGAAGGAGTGGGGGTCATGGCAGCTCACTGCCATGCTCTGCTGAGAGCTACAAAGGCTTCTCACACACACACACACGATCTGATTAACCTAGGGGAGGAGCATTACATGCTGCGTCTCTCTGAGCAACCTTCTCTCCCTCAAAGCACATTCCTTCATCTACAGCCACCCGGATCCACACAATACGGACCACCTTCAGATTTTTCTGAGGTTCCGGCCACATTATGGGCTAAACACAAAAATCATGTGGGGTTTGTTTGCTCAGCCCCTCCACACAGAGTCACACTTAAAGCCAATGCCAGATTGCCAGCTATCAGACAGTACAATTTACCCCATAGAGCCATTTTGGGGATTGAAGGAGTCATCCAGTCTCTGCTCGATCAAGGTGTATTAAGATATACAAGTAGTCCTTGTAATACTCCCATATTGCCAATTCCCAAGCACAATCGCCCTGATGAGTGGCGTTTTGTCCAAGATTTGCAAGCTATTAACGCTATTGTCATTCCGACAGCTCCCATAGTGCCTGACACTAATTCAATTCTTGCATCCTTGCCGTCAGATTCAAAATTTTACACAGTAATTGATTTGTGTTCAGCATTTTTCTCTGTTCCTCTGCATCCAGACAGCCAGTATCTGTTTGCATTTACTTTTAAAGGTAAACAAATCACATACACGCGCCTCCCACAGGGGTACGTCGAGTCGCCTACGGTGTACGCAGCAGCGGTTAAGAGAGATCTGGACACTTTGGTCCTTACAGGAGGTAGTACCTTGCTTCAGTATGCCGATGATCTCTTGCTGGCTTCTCCCAACATGGACGCATGTCGCATCGACTCCATTCTGCTCATGAAAATACTTTCTGAATGCGGACACAGAGCATCCCTGGCTAAGTTGCAGTACTGCCAGACTGAGGTCACATACCTGGGTCACATTCTGAGGGATGGACACCGACTCCTCTCGCCAGCAAGGATTTGCCTTTTGAACAAAGTGGCACCACCCCGCACAAAGAAAGACATGCTGTCTTTTTTGGGCATGGCTAACTATTGCAGACACTGGATATGCGAGTACGCTGCAATGGACTCGGTCTTGCGTGCTGCCACTCTGCAGGCTGCTCCTAACATTGTTCAATGGTCTGAGGACATGCACACAGCCTTTCAGGACTTAAAGCGAGCCCTGACATCAGCTCCGGCCCTGGGGCTCCCTGATTACCATCAGCCGTTTCACCTGCATGTCCATGAGAAGGGGGGCTTCGCAACGGGCATCTTGGTACAGAAGCATGGCTCTAATTTCCGGCCTGTTGCATACTACTCATCTCGACTCTCCCCTGTGGTACTCGGTATGCCGTCATGTCTGCGAGCAGTGGCCGCAGTTGCAATTGTTATCAAGCAATCCTCTCCCATTGTACTGGCCAGTGACCGTGTAGTACATGCTCCACATGCAGTTTTACATATTCTGAACACCTCTGCTACTCAGCATATGACAGCAGCAAGGCGCTCTGGTTATGAAGCGATAATTCTTTCAAGCCCACACATCACACTTAAACGCTCTCCCCCTCTAAACCCAGCTACGCTGGTGCCGATTCCAGATTTTGAAATCACACATGACTGTGTCACAACGATTGACATATCTTCTTCCCCCAGAACTGATATGTTGCAAACTCCTATCCCTAATTCAGATATGATTCTATACACCGACGGGTCTGCGAGCAGGCCGTCTGACACAGTACACTTAGCAGGCTATGCTGTTGTGAATGACTGGGAAGTTTTAGAAAGCCGGGCCTTGCCAAATGGCACGTCAGCTCAGGCTGCAGAGTTGTATGCTCTGCTGAGGGCGTGTATTTTGGCTAAAGATAGAGTTGCAACCATTTTCACAGACTCCAGGTATGCATTTGGTGTGTGCCATGATTTTGGTGTCTTGTGGAAAATGCGCGGTTTCTTAACATCGGCCGGTAAGCCTATTCAACATCATGCGTTAGTAGCTCAGCTATTAGACGCTATCATGCTCCCTACACAGCTAGCAGTAGTTAAGTGTGCTGCTCACACACATTCTGATGATCCTATTTCGCGTGGAAATGCGTTAGCCGACACCGCGGCTAAACAAGCAGCAGTTTCCTCCTCTTCTATGGTGCTCCAATGCCCCTTGACACAACCCGCAGAACCCATTTCTTTGCCTTCCTTTAATGATGTCGCGGACATGCAAGCCCGCGCTGATGTTAGGGAGAAAGATTTATGGCTAAGACGAGGTTGTACACTTGACGCTGAGTCCAGCTTGTGGCTCCACCCAGACGGACGGATGGTCTGTCCACGTTCGTTCCTCCATGTTTTGGCACATGTTGCACATGGCAAATCACATGTAGGAAAAGGAGGGATGAATGGGATTATAAAGTCCCAATGGTTTGCTCCAGGCATCACACTAGCTACACAGACCCTTGTAGACAGATGTATGATATGCCAGCAGACAAGAAGAAGAAGTGGTCAAATTCAGCATGAACACTTACCGCCCCCCTCGGGGCCCTTTGTAAATATGCAAATTGACTTTTCACATATGCCACCATGCCAAGGATTCAAATATCTTTTGGTAATAGTGTGCCAGTTCTCCAAATGGGTAGAGGCCTACCCTACCAGAAAAGAAGACGCTAGAACAGTTGTAAAGTGTCTTCTCAAAGATGTTATTCCTAGATTTGGTGTGCCCACAGGGATTAACAGTGACAGAGGTCCAGCATTCGTTTCTAAGATAACCCAGAGTCTAGCTACAGTGTTAGGGTTCAAATGGCAATTGCATGTTCCCTATCACCCACAGAGCTCAGGCCAGGTTGAGAGAATGAACTTGACTATAAAGGAGAAACTCACTAAAACAATGTTGACCACAGGACTAAAATGGGTAGACGCACTGCCGCTAGTTCTGTGCTCCATCAGAAGTTCACCAAATGCAACGACAGGGCTTAGCCCACACGAGGTATTGATGGGAAGGGTAATGTTCGCAGGATCTAGCCCCCCAGTAACACCCCACAAACTCACTCTTTTGTGGACAGAGGATTACATGACTAACTATGTCAAATATCTAACTGACATGTTGAGAAAGTTTCACAGGCAGGTGGCTGACAGGCTTCCCCAGCCGGGAGAGGAGCCCACCCACCCATTTCAGATTGGTGATAATGTACTAATCAAATCTCTTGAAAAAGATGCTCTGTCTCCCAGGTGGAAAGGTCCTTTCCAGGTGTTAATAGTGACCAGAACAGCGCTGAGGGTACAAGGGAGACCGGAGTGGATTCACGCTACAAGATGTCGTCTCTCCCCTCTACCGGATGCTGGCGTGTGAAGGCAGTCATCATCATCGTCATGCTGGGTTCTCTGTACCTGGCCAAGGTCACCCTGCTAGATGGAGCTGTGGAAATCCCAACGACAGGTGGCGAGGGACCTCGCCCGTCTGAGGAAGAAAATAAGGTGCTCTTATCTACGAGCGCAGACGACTTGACCACTCAGGGCCCAGACCCTGAGGGCAAAACGACACCAACGGGCAAATCAGTGCCTAGCGACAAGGACAGGTTGTATCCAATCACCACACAGACACTCAGTATGGTGCGAGAGACACAACGAAAAAGAAAAGGAGGAAGAATCAGGAGGATTGTCTCCCTCCCTGATCACAAATCAGAGACTGTTTCTTTTAACTGTCCAGCTTCAATATGTGATTCATCTAACTGTATTATTGTATATTATGTGCCCTCAGATGGGTCAACATGGGACTTATATCCAATGGACCAGTACCGTACGGACGGAGTGGCGTCGGGAGAGGTGAGAGTGGCACTCGACATCATTGAAAACATGCCCCCAGAACTGTGGTGTTGCACTAGAGAGCAGTATAAGGCAATGATAAGGGATGAAGTAACATGTAGAGATAGGGAACCAGCTTACCAGGTTTCCGACCCAGGTGCTGCTATGTGCGACCTGTCTGAACCAGAGAAAAAAACAAATGTTCCATCCACTCCAAGTAAACACTCAGGAGGTGAGGTAGATTCTTCAAAAAAGGCCTTAATCGCTCCTTTTAAACAAACTAAAACTAATTCTGCAGTAAACTTAATGTTAGACTACGCCCATGAACGTAATATTAGCAACTGTTGGCTATGCCAAAATATGCCAGAATCCATGCATTCTCCCATGTTTAGCCCAATCCCGTTTGCAAGAGCAGACTATAAATTAATCAACTGGAACGAAATTTACTCTAGGATTAGCGATGAGGCTGAGGACTGCTATACTCCGTCATACCCAACAGACTCTGATAAACCATTACAGTACAAGGGTCTGGTCTCTCTCATTGTTGAGACAGTAAATACAAATTATCTGCCTGACGGTTTCAAACGATTGATGTTTTTAAAACTAATATATGTGAAGAAATACATTAACCTAGCTTTTGAATACAGATTCCAGTTAGCTCTGGTACAAACTAATTGTTCGGTTAATTCCACAAGTCCAACATGCACAAAACAACCACACCTGGCATCTTTGCTGGTTGAAGCTTTGGTAACAGTTGTGCCCTGGTTTGGCTCCAGAACAGTGAACTCCGTTGAGGTTAAAATACATGATTGCACGAAACCAATACCCCTAGGCAATCCCCCTACACGTGACTGTTCAGTATATGTTCCCCCAATTTCAGTACACGAATGGAAGAATGTGTCCATCTGTTTCCAGAATGAAGCAGGATCTCACACCTCTCCGGATGTGGGACACAGCGACTGTAATACCATAGTGAGGGTAACATTAGCTAGAATTCCCCTCCCACAGAGAGTTTACTTAGTTTGTGGCGACCGGGCTTATGGCTGCGTACCATATGACGTTTTTTATGGCACCTGTTATCTAGCCTACCTAATTCCTTTAATCCGTAAAGTAGAGGCAAATGAGATTGCAGCGATACTTCCCTCTCTACACAGGAACAGCAGGTCCATTACAAAAGGACAACAGGTAGCGAGCCTATTTTTGCCTTGGTACGGCATTTATGTTAGTCAGCAGGAAATCATGGCATTGTCCAAAGTAGTGGAGCATCATCTAAATGTATCAAGTATCGCGATGTTAGCGGAACATAAAGAACTGCAGGAAGTTAGGACAGTAGCACTACAGAATCGCATGGCGCTGGACCTCCTCTTAGCTGCCCAGGGGGGCGCATGTAAAGTAATTGGTGCAGAGTGCTGTTCCTTTGTCTCTGACGCCACACCTGAAGTTACGGATATGGTCCAGGACACAGCTAAGGGGATAAAAGCATTGCATGAAACTCATGGGTTTACACTTGGGGATTTAAGCGGAACTCTTGGGTCCTGGGGAGCGGGGTTGGTTAAATGTGTTGTTACTATTGCAGTGTTTATCTTGGTTGTGCTAATCCTAGTGACCTGTTTGATCACTGTAATTAAATTAGCCATACGCAGGGTTGCCAAGACTACCCTCCAGGCCCCACAGAGGCTAGTGGGGTACTCTACTGTAGATGACACAATGTTGATGTACGACGCCGAGCTTCCAGACCCATGGGTCTCCGTGGCAGTTCCGGTACCTTGGGTACCTCCTTTCAGCGATTGATAAATTGATTAAAGTTGACACTCAGAATAAAGAATAAATGTTTTGACTTTTCCTTTCTCAGGTTGTTAAGAATAAATGTTTTGACTTTTCCTTTCTCAGGTTGTTTTCAATAAAATGTCTGACTTCTCCTTTTCAGATTTTTGAACAAATGTATTTGAATAAAATGTATGTAGTAAAGTGCCTTACTCTTGAATAAGTGTATTGAAGTAAACGTAAAGTAATGCTAAAAATGGAGGACACTGTAGCTTTACAGATTACAGATTGATCGATTCATCACTGTGAATTTATACCTTAACTGTGAATTTTTAACTGAATCCCTATTGATTCTGATTTTATACCTCAATTGGATTTCTTATAATCCTACATTCTAATTGTGTTTTAATAAGTAATTACCTTAAAGTAAATCTTTAAAGATGTAAGCTGAATTTGAATTTGTGTTTGATGAATGAGATTAACTGAGGGATAAATGATAAAAGATCTTGTTTTTGAAACATATATTTTACTATTATATTTTTGTATTGCATATGTGTTATTATTGTGCTTTTTGACAAAAGAAATCAAACACTGAAGAAAGATGATTTTTCTATTATGGTTGTCTGTATCAACCATTGTGATTGGCTGTTTCAATCTTATTCTGTTTTTGATGTAATTAATGTAATGAGGAATCCACCCAACTCTGAGGACGTTTTATTTGATTCAAGTAGTGACTGAAAATATTCTTAGACTAATGTTAATTGGTTATCAATGAATTGATAAAAGCGTGGATCTGTGAAGGAAATATTTTTGTTTATGTGTTTGTACCAAAAAGCATTTTGTGTTTCACATAGGTCTGCTATAACTTAGAGCAGGGGTTTAAGAGTTTAAAGGTTAAAGGGTTAAAGGTTCCGCTTTCCTGTTGGGGGACTGTGACTAACTGCCAGAGGACTTTAACAGACTGTCTTTGTCTCTTGATCCATGTGTTTGTAATTATCGATCAGAAGACGCGCGAAATAGAGGCCCCTCCCGGATTCTCCGGTAGATCGTCTGTGTTTTCTGTGTAATGCTTTAGTGAGTTGGAGGGTTTTCTCATGGCATGTTGTGTAAACGCTCTGAGCTCACTCACGGCCGTTGGCTCTCATTAAACTCAGTGTTTGATATAAAGCGGACTCCAGCCTCCATTCCTTCCATCTACATTGCTGAAAAGAAAATCTCTCTCACATTCAGTACCTCCGGCCCTTGGGCAGACTGGCAGCTGCCTCGGCCGCTGGGCCCTTAGGCCCGCTGTCGTTGCGCCCCATGCAGATGTGGCTGAACAGCCTTCACTTGGACGCCAACTGGCACAGGCACAGTGAAGTCAGGGTGTCGCAGCATTGCTCCACTCTCCGTCACGCTGGAGGGGCAGGGCGGTGCGGCAGGGCAGGACCGTTCAGGGTCAGTGGTCTGCCCAGCAGAGTGCACGCTGGGTCAACGTGCTAGAGCTTCGGGCCGTGCAGCTTGCACTCACGCACTTTCTACCCCAACTGGGGGGCAAGAATGTGCGTGTTCCTTGGGGACAGCATGTACATTGTTGCTTAGACAACAGTCCCTTCTAGATAGTGGACGTTCTCACTCCACTCTGAATTTATGTGGCTGCGATTCTGCCCGACATGTTCGGGTCGACGGCGCCACGGCGGGGTGCCACAGGTCGGTGTCCCTCTTTATGAGAGGGGCTTTACGGCAGCGTCCCCCTTGCACCCTGAGGGCTCCGGCTTGGGACCTGCCCTTGCTGCCGGATGCCCTATCATCTCCTCCCTTCGAGCCCCTGGCCCAGGTGGGGCTTAGGTGGCTGCCCACGAAGGCAGCATTTCTGCTTGCCATAGCCTCAGGGAAGTGAGTCGGGAGTTGCATGTCCTCTCCATAAACAATACATGCCCGAGGTGAGACTCTCAGGCGTTGCCCTTTGGGCAAATGTGGCATTCCCGCCCGGGGTCCTTCCACAAACTCACTGCAATCAGCCTGCCCAGCTGGCACGCTTTGACATTCAGGAGTACGGCACATCGAAGTTGCTGTGCCCTGGGGGTGCCCAAAGGGCATATATCAAGGCTACTGCCTGTATACGGCAGGAGGAGCAACTCTTGAGTTTGCCCTGGCTGCACTAAAGGAGGTTAGGCCCTCTAACCAGTGGCTGCCCCACTGGGTTGTCGATACCATCTCACAGGCTTACGGGGCCAGTGGCCGCCCCCTGCCATCAGGCTGAGATTGTTACGGTAGAGCGAAGGAAGCAGGTAGGACCCAAATGCAGATTAAAGTGAAAAGAATTCCTTTATTTCAAGGCTATATATATATATATATATATATATATATATATATATATATATACACATACAGGCAGAACAGAACACTCACCGAGGACAAGCCAAATCACAAGACAACCCGACAAAGAGAGACAGAAAACACAGAACTTAAATACACCCAGAACTAATCACATAAACACGAGACAGGTGAGGAGGGAGGAGAAAACACATAGGTACCAGGTGAACACAATTGGGTAATCAGAGAGGGAAACCGACAGAAAGCAAACAGGCAGGAAACGGGGGTGAACACTTTACAAAATAAAATAGGAAACCCAAAGATAGAAAAGGACACGAAAAATACTAACACAGACAAATCCTAACAGTACCCCCCCCTCAAGGGACGGATCCCAGACGTCCCAAAACAAAAATCCAAAAACTCAAGCAGGGTGGGTGGAGGGGGTCCGGGGGAGGGACGCATAACTAAGCCCCCAGGGTGGGAGGAGGGGGTCAGGAGGACGGGACTGAACTGACCACCCAGGGGCAAGGCAGAGGACCAGGAAGGGGTCTCGGGCGGACGGCCCGGGGGCAAGGCAGAGGACCAGGAAGGGGTCTCGGGCGGACGGCCCGGGGGTAAGGCAGAGTCCAAAAAGGGGGATTCGGGCGGACGGCCCGGGGGCAAGGCAGAGGACCAGGAAGGGGTCTCGGGCGGACGGCCCGGGGGTAAGGCGGAGTCCAAAAAGGGGGACTCGGGCGGACGGCCCAGGGGCAAGACAGAGTCCAAGGTGGGGACCATGGAGGGGCGAAGGCAGCGGCAGGAAGAGTCAGGGGGCCGGGCCCGAGGGCAAGGCCCGCTGCACTCAGGGGGCCGGGCTCGAGGGCAAAGACCAGACAGCTCCACAGGCCGGGCAGGAAGGCGCTGACGGGACAGCGCCGGAGGCCGGGCATGACCCGGTGTCGGAGCTGGTGGGACAGGCCTCGGCAGGATCCCCCACGGAAGAGGACCAGGACACGGGATTGGCAGGACCCCCGGCAGGAGAGCAGTCGGCGGGGCCTCCAACAGCACAGGACAAAGGGTTGGCAGGACCCCCGGCAGGAGAGCAGACGGCGGGACCCCCAACGGGACAGGACAAAGGGCCGGCAGGACCCCCGGCAGGAGAGCAGTCGGCGGGGCCTCCAACAGCACAGGACAAAGGGTTGGCAGGACCCCCGGCAGGAGAGTAGTCGGCGGGACCTCCAACGAGACAGGACAAGGAGCTGGCAGGACCCCCGGCAGGAGAGTAGACGGCGGGACCCCCGACGGGACAGGACAAAGGGTTGGCAGGACCCCCGGCAGGAGAGCAGTCGGCGGGGCCTCCAACGGCACAGGACTAAGAGTTAGCAGGACCCCCGGCAGGAGAGCAGTCGGCGGGACCACCAACGAAACAGGACAAGGAGCTGGCAGGCCCCCCGGCAGGAGAGTAGGCGGCGGGACCTCCAACGGGACAGGACACAGGGTTGGCAGGACCCCCAGCAGGAGAGCAGTCGGCGGGACCCCCAACGGGACAGGACATGGAGTTGGCAGGACCCCCGGCAGAAGAGCAGTCTGCGGGACCTCCAACGGCACAGGACATGGGGTTGGCAGGACCCCCGGCAGAAGAGTAGTCTGCGGGACCTCCAACGGCACAGGACATGGGGTTGGCAGGACCCCCGGCAGAAGAGTAGTCTGCGGGACCTCCAACGGCACAGGACCTGGGGTTGGCAGGACCCCCGGCAGAAGAGTAGTCTGCGGGACCTCCAACGGCACAGGACATGGGGTTGGCAGGACCCCCGGCAGAAGAGTAGTCTGCGGGACCTCCAACGGCACAGGACATGGGGTTGGCAGGACCCCCGGCAGAAGAGTAGTCTGCGGGACCTCCAACGGCAAAGGACCTGGGGTTGGCAGGACCCCCGGCAGAAGAGTAGTCTGCGGGACCTCCAACAGCACTTCAGTAGGGACTTTAGATGGGACTAGAGAAGGGACTAGGAAAGTGACCTGAGGAGGGACTAGGGAAAGGACTAGAGAATGGACTACAGAGGGGACTAGAGAAGGGACCAGAGGAGGAACTAGAGAACCAAACTCGAGAGGAGACTCGAGAGGGGAACTAGAGAGGGGACTTGAGGAGGGACTAGAGGAGGGACTAAAGGAGGGAACTGGAGAGGGGACTCCAGAGAGGACTAGAGGAGAGACTAGAGGAGGGAACTTGAGAGGGGACTCGAGAGGCGAACTAGAGAGGGGACTCGAGGAGGGACTAAAGGAGGGACTAGAGGAGGGACTAGAGGAGGGACCAGAGGAGGGACTAAAGGAGGGGAATCCAGAGGGGACTAGAGGAGGGACTAGAGAAGGGAACTTGAGAGGGGACTCGAGAGGCGAACTAGAGAGGGGACTAAAGGAGGGACCCGAGGAGGGACTAAAGGAGGGACCAGAGGAGGGACTAAAGGAGGGAACTCGAGAGGGAACTCGAGGGGGAACTGGAGATGGGACTGTGGCAGCTGGGGCCACATCTGGGTCTGGCACCAAGGCTGCTGGGACCGGGACTGGGGCCAGAATTGAAGCCAGAACCATGGCTGCTGGGCAGGGAACCGGAACACGGATCCATGGCTGTGTGGGGTGGTACTGGAGCACGGTACCATGGCTATGTGGGATGGTACTGGGGCACGGAACCATGGCTGCTGGGGCCAGAACTGGGTCCGTAACCATGGCTGCTGGGGGCTGAACTGGTTCTGGAACCCTGGCTCTTTGGGCTCGTGCTGCCAACCTGGCCTTGCGACCCCTTCCTTTAGGAGCCATTTGGAGGCTCCGTGGACCTCTAAAGGCCAGACGAGTACCAGCGAATGGCTCCTGGACAGTAGCAAACACTGGGTTAGAAGCAGGGGCTGACGCCAGACAGACCACACCAATGCGTGTGGTGTCAAAACAGGATTTGGGAGACCTGGGTCTGTCAGGATCGGGAAAACAAATTGTGAGGTAATCCAAAAGCCTGGCAGGTAAGAATTTCACCAAACTTTGATTCCTCAGTGTAAGGTGGACTGCTTCTGCCAGAGCAGCATCTCGCTGCTGAACCCTGACCGCTCCTATCCATTGATCAGAGCAGGTAGCCAAAGAGAACGTAAAATCCAATAATTACTGCTCAAAAGGATCTGCTGGGCCCATATTTAAGGTCGGGTTGTAATGTTACGGTAGAGCGAAGGAAGCAGGTAGGACCCAAATGCAGATTAAAGTGAAAATAATTCCTTTATTTCAAGGCTATATATATACAGGCAGAACAGAACACTCACCGAGGACAAGCCAAATCACAAGACAACCCGACAAAGAGAGACAGAAAACACAGAACTTAAATACACCCAGAACTAATCACATAAACACGAGACAGGTGAGGAGGGAGGAGAAAACACATAGGTACCAGGTGAACACAATTGGGTAATCAGAGAGGGAAACCGACAGAAAGCAAACAGGCAGGAAACGGGGGTGAACACTTTACAAAATAAAATAGGAAACCCAAAGATAGAAAAGGACACGAAAAATACTAACACAGACAAATCCTAACAGAGATGCCACTCTACAAGGAGCATCTCAACATATTGGGCTGCCCTGAGAGGGGTGCCCCTTGATGGAGATATGAGTGGACAACTAGTCCGCTTTTTCAAATCTCTGCGCGTCCCTAAACAAGCTGGTTATATTACAGGAAGGAATCCAGAGCATACAATTAACCGATAACAATAATCTACTTTAATGGTAATAAGACAATGCAATACAATCAAATACAGTACAAAATAAATACAGATCTGTGGGATCCCACATTTACCTGATACTCACGTGAGCCAGCCAGAGGAAAGAGAGGGAGCACACAGCGTGCTTCCTGTCTAAATACCTCGCTTACAAGAGGAGGAGTTATCTGCGTCTCCCTTCCAGACCTCCGTGATTGGCTGCCCAAATATCATCAACACCTCACATCTTAAGTTTCCCAATCACAGTGGCTCAGCTTCATTATCACAGGGATCTGAGATGACTGTATGTTAACTCCTCACCTTCCCCCCTTCTTCCTTTGTCCTCAAAAAACCACATGTTAACAGGCCCAAAACCAGCTCAGTTTTCTACACAAATCATTTCCCCCTTTTAAGCTTCTTCATAGTTTACTAACATGAATACATACAAATATTTCCTTACAATTCCCCCTTTTGCACTCTTAAAAAAGAGTGCAACTTACACAAGGCACTTGAAACATAACTATTGTCGCTCCTCTCCACTGTGTTCATCTCTCAACATTATATTTAGAGCCCTTTAAACATTTGGAAACAGCCCTTCATAGCAATTTCTTATGGCAGAATGAGAGGGAGACCAACAAATGTCAAGAAACTGCATCCTTGTCTGCTGAGTCTCCATACTTGTCCTCTCCGGATACAACTCGAATGGTTTCATCAGACCATCTCTGAGGGCAGGATGGGCTGGTTACACGCAGCACATTTAGGCGCCAGGACCCTGTGGTAGTCTTTCAGACAGTAGATTTTATTCTCAGTGTCCACAGTGAAGGGCACTCCGTCCAGGCTCTCGTTGCAGATGACGCAGCGGAAGCAACCGGGGCGGTACGACTTCCCCAGGGCCTGCAGGATCATGTCCATGATCAGATGTCCACATGCGTTGCACTTGTCTGCAGACTGCTGGAACCCAGAGTACAGAAAGTCCTCTTCACAGAAAACCCTTCCTGCGTCATAGTAGAACGCCTTCCCTCTCAGCCTTCGACTACAGGCGCTGCAGGTGAAGCAGCTGTCATGGTAGAGGCTGCCCATAGCTTGGCAGGCCTGGCTGGCTCCATACACCGTCTTGTTGTACTTAACACACACTCCTGTTTCAGCGGAGAGTGGAGTCCCCTGTCCCGTCCTGGCTTGCCGTGTCTTTGTCCCCTCTGATCCGCTGACGGCGGCTTCTGGGCTGCCTGCTAGAGAGATGTCTTCCCGATCTTCCTTCTCCGGTCCGATGATGATGCCTCCCGGGACGACTGCTGGATGGATGTCCTCCCGATCCTCCTTCCCCGGTCCGATGATGATGCCTCCTGGGACGACTGCTGGATGGATGTCCTCGAGGTCCTTCTCCTCCAGTCCGCTGATGACAGCATCCGAGTCGACCTCCATGACGATAGCCAGATCCGTCCTGATGTCGTCTAGGGTCCTCGCAGGTGTTTT